>NW_028319881.1:110000-129229 GCF_062004578.1 Staurois parvus | reverse complement strand
ACCTAATATATATATACAGGGGTGGACTGACTATTCGAGCACTCGTGCACTGCCCAAGGGCTTGGGATCAGTAGGGGGCCCCATGAGATGCCCCTGGTACCTTTCATTGGCTTTTTCATAGGCTTTTTTGGGTGTGGGCGAGGACACAGGGGCCCCATAATCCCCTATTGCCCGGGGGCCCCATGACTTGTCAGTCCACCCCTGTATATATATATATACACACACACACACTGTATGTAGGTAGAATGATGTTAGTAGAAAAGTTACAAAGTTGAACATTCAGACCGATAAAAGGAATTAATAGGTCAGACAGTAGGGAAGAATAGAATATGCGATTTATAATGATCCCTCTGTAATGAGGCGAGGTCGGTAGTAAGGGATTAATTACACTTCTCTGATTTTATTCAGACCGCTCTTCTTGAGGCCGGTCTAATTACTAGGTACTTACAGTACAAATTGTATGGCAAGCCATAGCCACTAATCACATATCAGATCTGAGCAGTTTAGAGGAAGTGAAGGCTAATACACGGGAGAGCTACATGGAATATAAAGATCACTCGGCAACGTTTAAAAACTTTTTCAGTCAAAGCGAAGATGAGACATTAATAATCACTTTCCTACCAGGGAAGATTTTTCATTTTTTCACACACATATTAAAATTGCCATTTTTTTGCTAAAAAGTACTTAGAACCCCCAGACAATTATATATTTTCTGAAAGCAGAGGCCCTGGAGAAAAAACAATGGTGGTAGTTGCAATGTTTTTTTGGTCACATGATATTTGCGCAGCCATTTATTAAATGCAACTGTTCAGGAAGGATACACTAAAATGAATTTTAGCGAAAACACATGCAATATTATACCTGATTTGTTTGGTAAAATATAAAAGATGAAGCTGCGTTGAGTAAATAGATACCGTATTTTCCGGCGTTTAAGATGACTTTTTACCCCTCAAATCTTCTCAAAAGTCGGGGGTCGTCTTATACGCCGGTATACGGCATGCTGACACTTTTTAGGGGGGTGGCGCGATGCCGCCCCCACCCCCCCTTCCAATGGAAGGAACACTAAGTACAGGGGTGGGCAGGGGCTGCTGTTTCTTACCTGGCTCCGGCCCCACGACGATCCGGTCCAGGAAGCGTGGCTGCTCCTTCATTCAGTTCGGTAAGTGTGCCGTACAGAGGTGCTGCTGCAACCACATATGCTGGGTGCAGCAGCACCATACTGGAACAGGGGTCAGCAAGTGTCATTGGTGTCAGTGGGAGGAATAGTGCCCCATCATTGGTGTCACTGATACCAATGATGGGGCATTATTCCTCCCACTGACACCAACGATGGGGCACTATTCCTCCCACTGACACCAACGATGGGGCACTATTCCTCCCACTGACACCAACGATGGGGCACTTTTCCTCCCCCCCACTGACACCAATGATGGGGCACTATTCCACCCCCCACTGACACCAATGTTGGGACACTATTCCTCCCACTGACACCAATGATGGGGCACGATTCCTCCCATTGACACCAATGATAGGGCACTATTCCTGCCACTGATACCAATGATGGGGCACAATTCCTCCCACTGACACCAATGATGGGGTGCTATTCCTCCCACTGACACCAATGATGGGGTGCTATTCCTCCCACTGACACCAATGATGGGGCACTATTCCTCCTATTGATACCAATGATGGGACACTATTCCTCCTATTGATACCAATGATGGGGCACTATTCCTCCTATTGATACCAATGATGGGGCACTATTCCTCCCACTGACACCAATGATGGGGCACTATTCCTCCCACTGATACCAATGATGGGGCACTATTCCTCCCACTGACACCAATGATGGGACACTATTCCTCCCACTGACACCAATGATGGGGCACTATTCCTCCCACTGACACCAATGATGGGACACTATTCCTCCCACTGACACCAATGATGGGGCACTATTCCTCCCACTGGTGTGCATTGGAAGAGGGGTAGTCTTATACGGAGAGTATAGTCCAAACACTACATTTTAACAGGAAAAGTAGGGGGTCGTCTTATACGCCGGAAAATACGGTACTAAACATATCAAGCCTTAAAATTGCGTATTAAAAAATATTTTTTTTACCATAGGCGATGCTTTACAAGCTTCTACAGGCTGTGAGTTTACAGTTAGCCGTGAATGATGGTCCTTTAAAGCCTAATAAAAAGCGATCGGGGAGCCTTCGCTGGTTGTAAAAATCAATAGCAAGCTCATGGATTCAGCAGCAGCTGGGAGTTTGCTTTAACCCCATTTATAAATGTATTTTATTAGAAAAGGGTTGTCACAGCCTGACATGCATTGCAGCGCATTAATCAGCCAATTCAGAATGGGCTGAAGGACACAGCAATGCATGCAAAAATAGGGTAGGATGCAGGGGCGGACTGACAACTCATGGGGCCCCCGGGCAATAGGGGATCATGGGGCCCCTGTGTCCTTGCCCAAACTCAAAAAAGCCTATGAAAAAGGTACCAGGGGCATCTCATGGGGCCCCCTACTGACCCCAGGCCCTTAGGCAGTGCCCGAGTTTCCAAATGGTCAGTCCGCCCCTGATAGGATGTATTTTACTGCGACTCATGGAAAACCATGTCTTGAGCTGCGCTGGGTTGCATGGCACTTTATTTGCATTTTGGAGGAGTGTTGGGAGACCACTGGCACCTCAGATCACCAACTCATGTTATGTGTTGGCCAGAGGCGTCCCTAGGCAGGTGCGGGCGGTGCGCACAGCAGCGGGTGACACCTACCACACGGGGGTGACACCAGACCCACTCCACGAAAAGGTAAGTTTTAAAGCAAACCGACGATCCCCGCAGGATGGATCGGATCTGCGGATTGGGGAGCATAATGGGTCAGAATCTGATCCATTATGTTCAATCCGCAGATCCGATCCACCCTGCGGGGATCGTCGGTTTGCAACCTATACGAGGTTAACTGATCTCTCCACGAGCTCCATGAAAAGGTAAGTTGTAAAGCAACCTGACGATCCCCGCAGGATGGATCGGATCTGCAGATTGAGCATAATGGATCGGACTACGATCCATTATGCCCCCCAATCCGCAGATCCGATCCATCCTGCGGGGATCGTCGGCTTGCTTTACAACTTACCTTTTCGTGGAGCTCGTGGAGAGATCAGTTAACCCCGTATAGGTTGCAAGCCGACAATCCCCACAGGATGGATCGGATCTGCAGATTGGGGAAGGTAATGGATCGGATTCCAATCCATTATGCTCAATCCGCAGATCCGATCCATCCTGCGGGGATCGTCGGAGGGGGTGTCACTAAGTGTTACCGCACCGGGTGACACCAACCCTAGGGACGCCCTTGGTGTTGGAGCACTTTGTGGTAATGCACACACGGTGGGGATCAGGCGCGGACTGACAACTGATGGGGCCTCCAGGCAATAGGAAATCATGGGGCCCCTGTGTTCTCTCCCATACTCAAACCACACTCAAAAAAGCCTATGAAAGGTACCAGGGGCATCTCATGGGCCCCCTACTGACCCCTGGGCCCTTGGGCAGTGCCCGAGTGACTAAATGGTCAGTCCGCCCCTGGTGGGGATCACACATCATCACAATGCAATGGTGTGAAGGGGCCATTGGAATTGCCATGCATGCCCCGAGAAAAGTTCAAAGTGCAACAAAAGCGATGGTCAGGTGTAAGCCAAATAAGGGTCAATCATTTTTGCTAATCTAGTGTAGCACTCTCCTAGCGTAGAATTCTAGGTAAAATTTAGTTTTTTGGCTCCTTCTGTAGTCATGAGAGCAGTGATTGTTTGGTCTGGTCTGGGGGCGGACTGACAACTGATGGGGCCCCCGGGCAATTGGGGATCATGGGGCCCCTGTGTCCTTGCCCACACTCAAAAAAGCCTATGAAAAAGGTACCAGGGGCATCTCATGGGGCCCCCTACTGACCCTCATGCAGTGCCTGAGTTTCCAAATGGTTAGTCCGCCCCTGGTCTGGTCTGTTTAGGGTTTCACTGGCTGGGAGTCTAATTGATATCCCCTGCCTCTAGAACAGACTTTCTCAACCAGGGTGTCCAAGCAACCTGGGGTGCCTTGAGGTTTCTTCAGGGGTGCCTTGGCAAAATGTCTAAAAATTGCCCAAAACTTGTATACAAGCCAGCGGTTGCACAAAGCCGCAGGTTCCCATTGTGCACCATTATGACCTTCTAGCCGCCGCCCTCCTGACAACCAATGACATAATCAGTTGATAGGGAGGATGCCAGCTGCCTGCACAGCATCCTCGTCTGACCCTCCCCCACCCATCTCCATCAGTGCTGGGGTCACATTAGCTCAGTGATGGATAAAACCTGAGGGAGAAGAGAAACACTGGCATACTAGTCAGTACCAGTGTGCAAAGGTGTATTTGGAAGAATAAATCCCCTCTAATGTTGGGCGTCCTACATGTGTGGGTGTTGCTGCGTTATATAAAACTATTACAATAGTTTTCACATTTAGAATGGGGTGCCCCTGGACTGTCCATAATTTTAAAGGGTGCCTCAGGACTGTCCATAATTTTAAAGGGTGCCTCAAGACTGTCCATAATTTTAAAGGGTGCCTCAAGACTGTCCATAATTTTCAAGGGTGCCTCAAGACTGTCCATAATTTAGAGGGTGCTTCAAGACTGTCCATAATTTTAAAGGGTGCCTCTGGACTGTCCATAATTTTAAAGGGTGCCTCTGGACTGTCCATAATTTTCAAGGGTGCCTCTGGATTGTCCATAATTTTAAAGGGTGCCTCTGGACTGTCCATAATTTTAAAGGGTGCCTCAAGACTGTCCATAATTTTAAAGGGTGCCTCTGGACTGTCCATAATTTTAAAGGGGCCTCTGGACTGTCCATAATTTAAAGGGTGCCTCTGGACTGTCCATAATTTTTAAAGGGGCCTCTGGACTGTCCATAATTTAAAGGGTGCCTCTGGACTGTCCATAATTTTAAAGGGGCCTCTGGACTGTTCATAATTTTAAAGGGTGCCTTGACTGAGAAAAGGTTGAGAAACACTGCTGTAGAAGAAGCTTCCAGAGCTTAGGGAGGGGGATTCAGATAACCAGCCTGAGTTTTTATCATGTTCCAGCCAATCCCTGGAGAGGAGTGTCCAGTATGGGAATGGAACGGTGATGAAAGCCTGAAACACTGGAGAGCTGGGTTCCTTCTCACCAGGAGGGTTCCAGAGCCTGAGGGGCTTCTGTCCTTAGGCAGCCATTGCACTGTGTAGCAGTTCTAGAGGCCTCACCCGGGGTCAGGGCTGAGAGCCTGGATGGACCTTGTTAAAAAGCTGATTGCAGCACCTCACCACAAGGAATCGTGTCTAGAGAAGGATTTTCTCCCTCACTGGACTGTGGCTGTAGGAAGCTGGAAAGAGGTCCTGTGGACTTGTGAGTAAGACCCTAAATTAATCCTTGTGGCTGTGTAGGGTTCTGGAGAATGCAATGGGTACCAAAGCTTGTGGTGCAAGATAACCAGATCCCAAAGAGACTTGCCTCATGGTCTTCAGCTGTGAGGTCATATATGGTCCAACACCCACAAATGCTTAAGGGGAACACTGTCCTCTAATTGCTATGTGCTAACCATTTTGGAGTGTCCCTTGTCCAAACCCCTCTATTGTTGAAGTTTCTTCCAGCTATAAATCCTAAAAAGATATCCCCTAGATTGAGTGATGGACCATTTAAAGGGACACCAAGGCTGGGCCAGGAAGGGGTTATGAAATGGTAAACTTATGGCTGAATATACAGATCCATAGCAGAAAAGTAAAACTTGCTTTGATCCATAGATGGCCTAGAGGTGTGACAGCTGAAGTAGTTAAATATTACTAGCCTGGATATGTTCCTTAGTAAACGGTTTCTATTCCTACCAATTCTCATATACGCCTTTGATAAAGTTATCCTTTTGTCTGTAGGCAGGTGCAGTCTGCTTTCTCCACTGTAGGTGGCGCTCAAATGAGTGGTACCACAGCCTGGAAAGGAAGTCAAAGAAAACCTGGTTTCCCTATCTTTTCCTGGGTCATGGAGCAGCGTTCCGGTTGGCTACGCTGCATCTGTGTGACCCCTGGTGACCATCTTGGGTCAGCAGGGTCTTTATAAGTCTATGACCCTGCATTTGTGAAGTGGTTAGAGAAGAGCAAGAAACCCCATCTGACATGGAAAGTGACTAACAGCAGGGAAAGGTTCTTGATGAGTAGGGACAGACTAGGGATTTGCTGTCCTCAAGGAAGCCTCCCCTTTGGGACTGGACCGGCCAGGCCGCACTTTACCCTTTGAAACAGACACTGTTGGTGCATCTCTTCTCGCTGCATTTCTGCATTGGAACCGAACTGTGACTTTTTTCCCCCTAAGCGGTGCCCTCCCATTGGAGCGTTTGGATTTTGCCATTCTCTTTCAATATAAGTTCCAGGTTTTATTGCAACGGGACTCTGTGTCTTAACTGTCGCTGTGCCATGCCGCACCTCCCCATGTCTATGACCCTGCATTTGTGAAGTGGGTAGAGAAGAGCGAGAGACCCCGTCTGACATGGAAAGTTACTAACAGCAGGGAAAGGTTCTTGATGAGTAGGGACAGACTAGGGATTTGCTGTCCTCAAGGAAGCCTCCCCTTTGGGACTGGACCGTCCAGGCCGCACTTTACCCTCTGAAACAGACACTGTCGGTGCATCTCTTCTCGCTGCATTTCTGCATTAGAACTGAACTGTGACTTTTTTCCCCCTAAGTGGTGCTCTCCCATTGGAGTGTTTGGATTTTGCCATTCTCTTTCAATATAAGTTCCAGGTTTTATTGCAACCGGACTCTGTGTCTTAACTGTCACTGTGCCATGCCGCACCTCCCCATGTCTATGACCCTGCATTTGCGTAGTGGTTAGAGAAGAGCGAGAAACCCCGTCTGACATGGAAAGTGACTAACAGCAGGGAAAGGTTCTTGATGAGTAGGGACAGACTAGGGATTTGCTGTCCTCAAGGAAGCCTCCCCTTTGGGACTGGACCGGCCAGGCCGCACTTTACCCTCTGAAACAGACACTGTTGGTGCATCTCTTCTCGCTGCATTTCTGCATTGGAACCGAACTGTGACTTTTTTCCCCCTAAGCGGTGCCCTCCCATTGGAGCGTTTGGATTTTGCCATTCTCTTTCAATATAAGTTCCAGGTTTTATTGCAACCGGACTCTGTGTCTTAACTGTCGCTGTGCCATGCCGCACCTCCCCATGTCTATGACCCTGCATTTGTGAAGTGGGTAGAGAAGAGCGAGAGACCCCGTCTGACATGGAAAGTTACTAACAGCAGGGAAAGGTTCTTGATGAGTAGGGACAGACTAGGGATTTGCTGTCCTCAAGGAAGCCTCTCCTTTGGGACTGGACCGGCCAGGCCACACTTTACCCTCTGAAACAGACACTGTCGGTGCATCTCTTCTCGCTGCATTAGAACCGAACTGTGACTTTTTTCCCCCTACGCGGTGCCCTCCCATTGGAGTGTTTGGATTTTGCCATTCTCTTTCAATATAAGTTCCAGGTTTTATTGCAACGGGACTCTGTGTCTTAACTGTCGCTGTGCCATGCCACACCTCCCCATGTCTATGACCCTGCATTTGCGAAGTGGGTAGAGAAGAGCGAGAAACCCCATCTGACATGGAAAGTGACTAACAGCAGGGAAAGGTTCTTGATGAGTAGGGACAGACTAGGGAATTGCTGTCCTCAAGGAAGCCTCCCCTTTGGGACTGGACCGGCCAGGCCACACTTTACCCTCTGAAACAGACACTGTCGGTGCATCTCTTCCCGCAGCATCTCTGCATTAGAACCGAACTGTGACTTTTTTTTTCCCCTAAGCGGTGCTCTCCCATTGGAGCGTTTGGATTTTGCCATTCTCTTTCAATATAAGTTCCAGGTTTTATTGCAACCGGACTCTGTGTCTTAACTGTCACTGTGCCATGCCGCACCTCCCCATGTCTATGACCCTGCATTTGCGTAGTGGTTAGAGAAGAGCGAGAAACCCCGTCTGACATGGAAAGTGACTAACAGCAGGGAAAGGTTCTTGATGAGTAGGGTCAGACTAGGGATTTGCTGTCCTCAAGGAAGCCTCCCCTTTGGGACTGGACCGTCCAGGCCGCACTTTACCCTCTGAAACAGACACTGTCGGTGCATCTCTTCTCGCTGCATTTCTGCATTAGAACTGAACTGACTTTTTTCCCCCTAAGTGGTGCTCTCCCATTGGAGTGTTTGGATTTTGTCATTCTCTTTCAATATAAGTTCCAGGTTTTATTGCAACCGGACTCTGTGTCTTAACTGTTGCTGAGCCATGCCGCACCTCCCATGTCATTACCAAACAGTTACAATAAATAAAAAATACATAAACCATTTCATCCAGCCTCCCAAGAAAGAATGATAACCGTATTTTATAACATTCTAACACAATAACCCGATCTGCTCATATAACAATCTATTCATCATCCATCGCCTGTAGGGTTGGGCTGGAATATTGCACAGCGTGCCACTGCGATGAGCTGAGATAAAACCAATTACCCTGAAATAGGTCCAACTGGAAAAAAGGAATCCAGATGTTCGGGTGTCTCGGGGAGATCAGGTACATGTAGATTTTACAGCACCGGCTGCTGTGTTGCTGTCATAGGAAATCAATCATATTCTAGCCGCCAGCTACTTTTTTGCCTGAAAGGGTTAGAAAATGTGAAAAAAAATAAAAATTCTAATGGGCAATGACTGTGCTGGTACCTTCCTCCATCTGTATGAAATTCAAGACAATTGATAGAATGAAGTCTTATGCAGGCCATAGACGGGTCAAAAACCGGCCGTTTTAAAACCCCCCCAAAAAACCCCGAAAAATCGGTCGTTCAATAGGCTGACGTTACCACCAACGGTAAAACAAATTTACTGATTTTCGTCCCGTCTACGGCCGGCATTTAATTACTTCTGTCCCTGCAGAGAGCTCCGCTATTATATTTGACATGAAAAAGTCTTGCGGTTGCAACAATGTATCCATTTGGATCCATTTCAGATACAGATGTTTTTATTCAGATACAAATAGATACATTGTTGCAATCGCAAGACTTTTGCATGTCAAATATAATAGCGGGCTGGAATTCTTCTTCTTTTTCTTCTTGCAGGTCACGGCTCATGCGCAGATTTTTTTATCGGTAAAAAGATTGGCCGATTTGCCCATCATTGCCACGAAAATCTGCCGATCGGCAAAATCGGCCGATTGTTTCCCAACTTTACCAATTAAAAAAATCTGCCAAAATCCCGAAAAACGGCCGGCCAATTAACTCACTAACTGTGCGAAAATCGGCCGATTTTTGACCCGTCTATGGCCTGTGTTAGCTGTGATACAATATTTTGTGGAATTTGCAATTCAAGAATGAACTGGAATGACCATGATGGAGGAATTTGTCGATAATTGGCCATCTTTATCATTCACCAATAGCTGTCCCCAATGAAAAATGGCCACAGCAGCCACTTTATTACACAAATTTAAAAAAATAATTAACAAAAAAAGTCAATAGAAATAACAGAAAAATCTAATTTTACAAAAAAAACTAAATTAAGAGAGAACGAAGTCAAAAGGGAAATCTTTGTTGGCCATGTGTTTGGTGAACCATACCTAAAGCTGCACCCTCAGCTGCACCTCATCGGCTTGAGGACATGTCGCCAAAATACTACAAGTCCCTTGGGAACTGAGGCCCTAAGGGGCATCCAATAGTCATCATATACCGGAGGGCTCCATATCAACAAATGTGGCCCCGTCACCAAAACCAGCCTGTGAGCAGGGTGCAGCATGGTGCGTCGGTGGCAGAAATCAGAGGCCGAGGTGTTTCCTGCTCCTGTGACCCCAGCGTACTCCAGACTGTTTCCTCCTCCAGTGACCCCAGCGTACTCCAGACTGTTTCTTGCTCCAGTGACCCCAGCGTACTCCAGACTGTTTCCTGCTCCTGTGACCCCAGCGTACTCCAGACTGTTTCCTGCTCCTGTGACCCCAGCGTACTCCAGACTGTTTCCTGCTCCAGTGACCCCAGCGTACTCCAGACTGTTTCCTGCTCCTGTGACCCCAGCGTACTCCAGACTGTTTCCTGCTCCTGTGACCCCAGCGTACTCCAGACTGTTTCCTGCTCCAGTGACCCCAGCGTACTCCAGACTGTTTCCTGCTCCTGTGACCCCAGCGTACTCCAGACTGTTTCCTGCTCCAGTGACCCCAGCGTACTCCAGACTGTTTCCTGCTCCTGTGACCCCAGTGTACTCCAGACTGTTTCCTGCTCCTGTGACCCCAGCGTACTCCAGACTGTTTCCTGCTCCAGTGACCCCAGTGCACTCTAGACTGTTTCCTGCTCCTGTGACCCCAGTGCACTCCAGACTGTTTCCTGCTCCAGTGACCCCAGCGTACTCCAGACTGTTTCCTGCTCCAGTGACCCCAGCGTACTCCAGACTGTTTCCTGCTCCTGTGACCCCAGCGTACTCCAGACTGTTTCCTGCTCCAGTGACCCCAGTGCACTCCAGACTGTTTCCTGCTCCTGTGACCCCAGTGCACTCCAGACTGTTTCCTGCTCCTGTGACCCCAGCGTACTCCAGACTGTTTCCTGCTCCTGTGACCCCAGCGTACTCCAGACTGTTTTTTGCTCCAGTGACCCCAGCGTACTCCAGACTGTTTTTTGCTCCTGTGACCCCAGCGTACTCCAGACTGTTTCCTCTTACAGATCCTGTGCCTCTCTGTGCAGCCACAGCACAGCTTGTCTCTGCCTCCCCCTTTTCTCAGCAGTTGGCAGCAGAGAGGAGGACAGAACTCCTCCTACAGATCCTGTGCCTCTCAGTGCAGCCACAGCACAGCTTGTCTCTGCCTCCTCCTTTTCTCAGCAGTTGGCAGCAGAGAGGAGGACAGAACTCCTCCTACAGATCCTGTGCCTCTCAGTGCAGCCACAGCACACCTCGTCTCTGCCTCCTCCTTGTCTCAGCAGTTGGCAGTATAAAGGACAGAACTCAAGATACTGCACCTCTCAGCACCCCCTCATCTGTACCTCCCCTGGTCTCAGCATTCAGCAGACCCTGGCAGCTGACTCCAGCCCTCCTCTGGTCCTCCTCCAGACTCTGCACTTTCTGCCTCCCAGCTCCGCCCCCCAGCTTCTTCCCGGCAGCAGCACAAGGTAAGGGGGGGTGCACTGTGATGTAAAGGGGGGTGGGGTGCTCTGGATACAACCGGCCCTTCTAGGGCAACCATAATGCTGATTTGCTATTCACTAATTAAGGAACAGATTGGGCACTTGACAACAACGGTAACGCGGGCCCTTCACAGAGCAATCCGTGATATCCGAGCTCTGAAAAAATAATTGTTTGCTGAACAATAATCCAATTTTGACACTCATTGAAAAAATCGAACAATCCTCGTCATTCCTGTAAATGGAATTAGCATATTTTATGAGGCTTTGTTAGCCGTCTCGCGTTCCCCGGCTGAGCGCAAAGCTTCGTAAACGATGACAACATGACGCGGCTAACGAGGCAAACAAAGCCGACGTGTCTATTATTTATAAATGAATCAAATTCAGCCGCAGACAACCTGACGGGCGCAGCCAGCGAATCGGCCGGGACGCACACACGTACAATCATTCATTTAATGAGGATAATGAAGTCTGACGTTCCTAGAGGGAAGCTTTCTGGGCGTGAGAACCGGCTAATTACCCCTCACCCTTTCGGAGGATCCCCCCCTCGCCCTCATGAGGATTTCCCCCCCTCACCGTCCTGAGGATTCCCCCACCCCTCCTGAGGATTCCCCCCCCTTGCCCTCCGGAGGATCCCCCCCTTCGCCCTCCTGAAGATTCCCCCCCTCGCCCCCTCCTGAGGAGTCCCCCACCCATCGCCCTCCGGAGGATCCCCCCTCGCCCCTTCAGAGGATTCCCCCACCCCTCGCCCTCCGGAGGATCCCCCCTCGCCCCTTCAGAGGATTCCCCCACCCCTCGCCCTCTTGAGGATTACCCCCCCGCCCTCCTGAGGATTCCACCCCCCTCACCCTCCAGAGGATTCCCCCATCCCTCTCCTTCCAGAGGATTCCCTCCCTCACCCTCCAGAGGATTCCCCCCCTCACACTCCTGAGGATTCCCCCCCTCGCACTCCTGATGATCCCCCCCCCACCCTCCTGAGCATTCCCCCCTCGCCCTCCGGAGGACCCCCCCCTTCGCCCTCCAGAGGATTCCCCCCCCTCACCCTCCGGAGCATTCCCCCCTCACCCTCCTGAGGATTCCCCCCCTCGCACTCCTGATGATCCCCCCCCCACCCTCCTGAGCATTCCCCCCCTCGCCCTCCGGAGGACCCCCCCCCTTCGCCCTCCAGAGGATTCCCCCCCCTCACCCTCCGGAGCATTCCCCCCCTCACCCTCCTGAGGATTCCCCCCCTTGCCCTCCGGAGGATCCCCCCCTCGCCCTCCGGAGGATCCCCCCCTCGCCCTCCGGAGGATTCCACCCCCTCGCCCTCCGGAGGATCCCCCCCTCGCCCTCGGGAGGATCCTCCCCCTCACCCTCCAGAGGATTCCCCCATCCCTCTCCTTCCAGAGGATTCCCCCATCCCTCTCCTTCCAGAGGATTCCCCCCCTCACCCTCCAGAGGATTCCCCCCCACTCGCACTCCTGAGGATTCCCCCCCCTCGCCCTCCTGAGGATTCCCCCCCTCGCCCTCCGGAGGACCCACCTTCGCCCTCCGGAGGATTCCCCCCCTCACACTCCTGAGGATTCCCCCCCTCACACTCCTGATGATCCCCCCCCCCACCCTCCTGAGGACCCCCCCCTTCGCCCTCCAGAGGATTCCCCCCCTCACCCTCCAGAGGATTCCCCCCCTCACCCTCCTGAGGATTCCCCCCCTTGCCCTCCGGAGGATCCCCCCCCCTCGCCCTCCGGAGGATTCCTCCTCAACCAGGCCATTTTTTGTGATACGGCACTGCGTTTCTTTGACAATTGCGCGGTCATGCAATGCTGCACCCAAACAAAACTTATGTCCTATTTTTCCCACGAATAGAGCTTTCTTTCAGTGGTATTTGATCGCCTGTGCTATCCACAAAAAAAACTGCCAATTTTGAGAAAAAAAAACAATATTTTTTACTTTTTGCTATAAAACTTGTCCAGTACAAAAAAAAATTAAAAAATCAAATTTCGTCATAAATTTAGGCCAAAATGTCTCCCGCTCCGTGTCTTCGCTAAAAAAAATATCACAATACGTGTAAATTAATTGGTTTATGTGAAAGTTATAGCGTCTACAAATGGAGGGATAGATACTGGGATTTTTTTTATTATTTTTACTAGTAATGGCGGCGATCAGCGACTTATAGCGGGACTGCGGTGGACATTCTAACACTGGGGGGGGGGGGGACTGACTTGGTGTCACTGACATCCCCAGTGACACCAATACAGTGATCGGGCCTAATAAAAAGCACTGACATTGTACTAATGGCACTGGGCAGGAAGAGGTTAACATCTGGAGTGATCAAAAGGTTAACTGTGTGCTGGGAGTGTTTTACTAGGAGGCGGGGTCTGTGTGCTTCACTGTATTCACACTGCTCTATATGGCTGTGCTGTGCAGTGTGCCCGAGCCGACAGGGAGGAGAACTGTTGTGTTTGCAACAGTTCTTCCCGTTGGAGATCCTCGGCAATCACCATGCGCTGGAGAGCAATCACCGGTCGGGACCCGGTGTTTGACAGCTGCGGTCATGAATGGTGGCCAGGGGTGGACTGACAACTCATGGGGCCCCCGGGCAATAGGGGATCATGGGGCCTCTGTGTCCTCGCCCACACCCAAAAAAACTTATGAAAAAGCCAATGAAAGGAACCAGGGGCATCTCATGGGGCCCCCTACTGAGCCCGGGCCCTCAGGCAGTGCTTGAATGGTCAGTCCGCCCCTGACGGTGGTGAAGGTAGGGCACTCACCCCCCCTGCCCGTGAATGGAGAATTATATATATATATGTGATTTTGCGCACCCGTGACACCCTGTAGCAGTACTTCTGCAATAGGGCGGACAGGAAGAGGTTAACAACCCCCCCCCACTGCATGGATCACCGCTATCTGCACCCCAGCTGAACACATCTAAATGTGCGCTCACCAGGTATGACAGAAGGAATTCTGCTGCATTTTCCATTGACTTTAACAGGTCCATTCACACCAATGCGTTTTATGGAGTGACGCCAGAAAAAACTCCGGCACATGGAGGAGGCTCTAGGCTTTGTAAGGCCTTAGGCAAACTTTAGACATGAGGCCCCACTCAGGCCCATCCATCCATCCGTCCATCAGCCACACGGCAGGCCTTTCCAGATTGAGATCCTCATGCGGGGGATGGGGGGGTAACGAGCACGGACACAACATCACTCCTCATTGGCTGGCGGTCGGAGCCCCAGAAGTCTTACGGATGAGTGTGGCGGGGTTCCTAACGCTGGCCTGCGCACAGCGGCGTTAACCAGTTCGGCTCCACAGCCATTTTTTAAAAAATTTGTTCGCATACACATAAAAATCTCAATTTTGGGCAATAAAATTACTTAAACCCCAAAACATTCAACATTTTGTGAAAGCAGATGCCCTGTAGAATAAAAAAGGTGATGTTTCCATATTTTTATGTCGCGTGATATTTTCTCAACTGTTTAATAAAACGCAAAATTTCAGGAAAAAAAGATGATAAAATGAATTTTCAGTGCAAAAAAACCACAATTGAATACCCATTTTTTGGTTAAAATACGAAAGATGAGGTGGCATCGAGTAAATAGGGACCAAACATGTTCATGTCTTAAAATTGCGTGCGCCCGCGATATCGCCAAAAGCTACGGTGCCCAAAAATCACCATAGGTGGCGATTTAAAAGCCTCTACAGCTCATCGGTTTACAGTAAACGAGGAGCTCCTGTGCTGGAATTGTTCTCACTTTGATGTTTGCGGCGATATGTCACACGTGTGGTGTGAACGCGGTTTACATACACGTGCACACCCTGGGCTTGCGTTTGCTCAGGTGTGCGGGGCAAAGGGGGCTACGGCAATTTTTTTTAAAAGTTTTATATATTTTAATATAATTTTCATTTTTAAAACTTTTTTTTTTATTTATTTTTACTTGATTGTTATCAGAAGGGGTTAACCACTTCCAGTCCGGACACTTTCACCCCCTTCCAATCCGGACACTTTCACCCCCTTCCAGTCCGGACACTTTCCCCCCCTTCCAGTCCGGACACTTTCCCCCCCTTCCAGTCCGGACACTTTCACACCCTTCCAGTCCGGACACTTTCCCCCCCTTCCAGTCCGGACACTTTCACCCCCTTCCAGTCCGGACACTTTCCCCCCCTTCCAGTCCGGACACTTTCACCCCCTTCCAGTCCGGACACTTTCCCCCCCTTCCAGTCCGGACACTTTCACCCCCTTCCAGTCCGGACACTTTCCCCCCCTTCCAGTCCGGACACTTTCACCCCCTTCCAGTCCGGACACTTTCCTCCCCTTCCAGTCCGGACACTTTCCTCCCCTTCCAGTCCGGACACTTTCCCCCCCTTCCAGTCCGGACACTTTCACCCCCTTCCAGTCCGGACACTTTCACCCCCTTCCAGTCCGGACACTTTCCTCCCCTTCCAGTCCGGACACTTTCACCCCCTTCCAGTCCGGACACTTTCACCCCCTTCCTGCCCCCAGGCCAATTTTCAGCTTTCAGCACTGTCACACTTTGAATGACAATTGCGCGGTCATGCAACACTGTACTCATATGAATTTTTTAGGATTTTTTTAAGACAGATAAAGCTTTATTTTGGTGGTATTTATTCACCACTGGGGTTTTTATTTTTTTTTTTGATATATAAATGAAAAAGTCCAAAAATTTTGAAAAAAAGTATTTTTCTTATAAAATTTTGCAAATAAATAATATTTCATCATAAATCTCGGCCAACATTTATTCCGTTATCTTTTAAGTAAAAAAACCCCCCCAAATTAGTTTATGACCAAAAATGATAATTTAAAAAATCCTTAGATTTTTATTTTATTTTTTTAATATTATTATTTTTTTTTTCCTACATACTGTCACCCTAGCAGTACAGTCACCATGGTGACACTTTACTACTTGTGGGGGGTGATGAAGATTTTTTTTTTTTTTTTTACACTGATTGCTTTTACACCCATAAAGGCTGTGAAATCAATCATTTCTCCTTCTTTCTGGCTGCATTCCTGCAGCCAATGAGAAATACTGTGTGAGTTGTGATTGGTCACAGCTTGTCACATGGTACAAGGCTGTTGTGAATAGCCCTGTACCTTGTGATCTCTGTGATCATTCACAGATTTCACAGGTAGTAAGCAATGACATCTTGCTTACTACTCTGCATGTGATCACATGATCGGAACCTCGCAGTATTCTACTGTGTCCGGAGGACACAGCGGGCACTGGATCGCGGTGCTGTGCGCTCCCAGGGAGCGCGCACAAGCAGGGGCAGGGAAGACGCTTATGAACTGCCACCCGCCCCTGCACTGCCACCGTCCGGCCGTTTATATACAGTGGCCAGATGGACAAGCAATAAGAAAAATTAAAAAAAAAAGCAAAACGCAAAATGCATCAAACACACAAGTGCAAAAATGCAAAACACAACGCAGAAATGCATAGGCGCGAACCTAGACTCAATTCGGTTGAATCGGGCCCTTCAAAAATTGACCCAATACACCTGAAAAGTGTAACAACTCACATGAGTGTAATGCACAAAAAAAAAAAAACCTCAAAAACAGCCCTGGCAGCAAAAGGGTTAAAGGTGCTTTTACCCTTTTGCTGCCAGGGCCGTTTTTGAGGTTTTTGGGGTTTTTTTTGTGTCTAAAAAGCATTTATGTCTGAAATTTACGTGATTACTTCCAGTCTGGGAATTCTAACATTCCTCTCCTACACATAAAAAGCATCATTTTTGTTGTTACAGCTACTTAGAATCCTCAAACATTATACGTTTTTTTTAGGCAGAGGCCCTAGAGACTAAAATAGTGCGTGTTGCATATTTTTATGTCACCCAATATTTGCGCAGTGGCCTTTAAACGCAGATATTTTTTTGGGGGTGTAAAAAAATTAATTTTAATGAATTTTAATGTACAAAATCACAATATAATACCCAAATATAAAAGATAATTCTATGCCAAGTAAATAGATGCCAAGCATGTCACGCTTTTAAAATTGCGCAAGCCTGTGGAACGGCGCCAAACTACGGTACCTTAAATTCTCCACAGGTGACGGTTCAGAAGACTTTACAGGTCACCAGTTTAGAGTTGCGCAGGAGGTCTGGTGCCAGAATGATTGCTGCCTCTCTGATGTTCGCGGTGATACCTCACATGGCAATTGTAGTTCACATAGGTGTGCGGTACTGAAGTGCGCATTTGCGTTTGTGTGCGAGTGCAGTGGGATGGGGGTGCTTTAAAAAAATGTTTTACATTTATTATTTACTTATTAATTTTTTTTTGTTACACTGTAACTTTATTTATTTTTTATTACTTTTATTACTATCACAAGGAATGATGAACATCAGCATGGGTCGTGACAGGTCCTCTATGGAGAGATTTGGGGTCTATAAGACCTGTATGTGCTGATAGCATGGGCCGTGAATGGTCCTCTATAGAGAGATTTGGGGTCTATAAGACCGGCATGGGCTGATATCATCTGCCATGACAGGTCCTCTTTGTGAAGAGATTTGGGGTCTATAAGACTTGCATGGGTTGATAGCATGGGCTGAAAGCATGGGCCATGACAGGTCCTCTTTATGAAGAGATTTGGGGTCTATAAGGCTTGCATGGGCTGATAGCATGGGCTGTGACAGGTCCTCTTTATGGAGAAATTTGGGGTCTATAAGACCTGCATGGGCCGTGACAGGTCCTCTTTATGAAGAGATTTGGGGTCTATAAGATCTACATGGGCTGATAGCATGGGCATAGACAGGTCCTCTTTATGGAGAGATTTGTGGTCTATAAGACCTGCATGGGCTGATAGCATGAGCCGTGACAGGTCCTCTATGGAGAGATTTGGGGTCTATAAGACCTGCATGGGCCGATAGCATGGGCTGTGACAGGTCCTCTATGGAGAGATTTGGGGTCTATAAGACCTGCATGGGCTGATAGCATGGGCTGTGACAGGTCCTCTATGGAGAGATTTGGGGTCTTTAACACCTACATGGGCTGATAGCATGGGCTGAAAGCATCGGCCATGACAGGTCCTCTTTATGAAGAGATTTGGGGTCTATAAGACCTACATCCTATCCCCTTCCCACCCAAGGATGTATTGCTGCGTCCTATGGAGGGGAAGTGATTAAAACCCACAAAACAAGAATTATGAGTTATCCGTAGACCTGTAAAAAAAATCTCAAAATATGATTTTTTAACTGATTTTTTTTTTTTTACTGAATGAGTACAATGAGGAAATCCAACCAACAGTGGTGGTTCCAACTTTTAGTGTCACACAATATTAGGGCCACAGTTGATTTTAGTGCACACAAACAATAAATTACATGATTTCTGACAAAATATAAAAGATGAGGTTGTGCCGAGTAAATAGATACCCAACATGCCAAAGCTTAAAACGACGAAAAACATCAATACCCCAAATGAATGCAGTAATTAGTTCAGAGTCAAGGGAGAGCGGTTATAGTGAATGCGGGGTCCGGGGAGAGCGGATATAGTGAATGCGGGGTCCGGGGAGAGCGGATATAGTGAATGCGGGGTCCGGGGAGAGCGGATATAGTGAATGCGGGGTCCGGGGAGAGCGGATATAGTGAATGCGGGGTCCTGGAAGTGCGGATATAGTGAATGCGGGGTCCGGGGAGAGCGGATATAGTGAATGCGGGGTCCGGGGAGAGCAAATATAGTGAATGCGGGGTCCGGGGAGAGCGGATATAGTGAATGCGGGGTCCGGGGAGAGCGGATATAGTGAATGCGGGGTCCGGGGAGAGCGGATATAGTGAATGCGGGGTCCGGGGAGAGCGGATATAGTGAATGCGGGGTCCAGGGAGAGCGGATATAGTGAATGCGGGGTCCGGGGAGAGCGGATATAGTGAATGCGGGGTCCTGGATTTAGTAACACTTTAAGTCACACCAGAAAGAACGCCGTTTTCAGATTAAGATTTGTAACCGATCTTCCATAAGAACAGCCGACACGCTCTGCTGGATGAAGACATAAACAATGTCTGAGAAAAGAACTTTGTGAACAGAAACACGCCGTATTTCAGCGACGTCATAACGCGCGACACTTTGATGGTGACAAAATACAAC
>NW_028319881.1:0-102500 GCF_062004578.1 Staurois parvus | reverse complement strand
GTGCCCCATCATTGGTGTCAGTGGGAGGAATAGTGCCCCATCATTGGTGTCAGTGGAAGGAATAGCTCCCCATTAATGGTGTTAGTGGGAATAATTATGTCCCACTGTTGAGGTTATTGTAAGGAATGGGGTCCCACTGTAGGTGTCAGTACGAAGAATAGTGCCCCAAGGGCTGGATACAGGCAAGTAAAGTGCCACACCCAGCCTATGGGCCACAGTTTGGAGACCACTGCTCTAAACACACGTCCCACTCATGACAGTGAATTATATCACACACTGTCACAGCTACAGGAGGAGAGGATGCAGTGATGAATTATTGACAATTATACTGAAAACGGAACTCCAGGGATGATAGTTTGCATACCTACATTGGGTCAGCTTGGTGCAGTGTAAGTATGCATATCCCATACCTGAATTCACTGTGGTAGCCCGAGCAACTGCAGTAATGGCTGGGTGCTTTGCCGAGGCTGCAGTTCTCCATAGTAGCCACAGGGGGTTGCTTGCCCGGCATTGCCCCATTCAGAAAATGCCTCGTATTCTTCTCAATGAAATGCAAAGCTTTCTATGATTCGCTGAGGTGGAGAGGAAGGGTGGTGACATCACAATTTCCACCTCATCCAATCAGAGAACGCTTTGCATTTATTGAGAGGGACACAAGGCGCCTACTGATGAGGCCAAGCAGGTGACCTTCTATAGTTCCTCTTCCAAGGGGAAGCCTCTCAGCAGAGCAGTTGGAAGACTGTGGCCATCAAGGTAGTAGCCCGGGCTACTATGGTGATTTCCAGGTTCCACAAAGGCCATGCTGGCCCAATATAAGTATTGCAAACGAGAGAATTTCCAGAGTTCATCTTGAACCTTTCCCCGTCTTTCCTCCAGCAGCCGATGCGGCTTATATAGAGGAAGCTCCGAGTGAATCATGCAGTATAAAAATAACCGGCTTTTCTCAGGTTTGTTTTTGCGCTCGTCTTTCTCCCAGTGGAAGCAGCAAGTCAAAGCTAATGTTCTGACTGAATGAGCTGCGACTGGTGATGGTCCCTCAGGGGCGGCATTTTATGGAGGAAGTTGCTTATTGTGCCACACTGATGCCAATGTAAAAGGGACATTATAAACGAACCGGGGCTCTTCTGTGATCACCGGAGTAAGGGAGCACTTTGTCACTGACTAATAAAAGGGGGCAATAATACTAAGGGTAAAGGGTCAGTAATAGTCTCATGCAGATGATCAGGGGTCAGGAATTGTCTTGTGTAGGTCATGGGTCAGTAATAGTCTGGTGTAGATGCTCGGGGGTCAATAATTGTCTCATGTAGATGCTCGAGGATCAGTAATTGTCCCGTGTAGATGCTCGGGGAGGGGAGGGCAGGAATAGTCCTGTGTAGATGCTCGGGGAGGGCAGGAATAGTCCTGTGTAGATGCTCGGGGGGGGGGGTTACTGGAATCGTCTCGTGTAGATGATCAGGGGTAAGTAATTGTCCCATGTAGATGCTCAGGAGCCAGAGACTGCCCTATGTAAATGCTCACTAGTAGGTATTAAGCTCATGTAGATGCTCAGAGGTAAGTAATAGTCTCATGTAGATGCTCAGGAGCCAGAAACTGTCCCATGTAAATGCTTAGGAGTAGGTAATAGGCTCATGTAGACTCTCAGAGGCCAGGAATTATCTCATGTAGATGCTCAGGGGTAAATAATAGTCTCATGTAGATGCTCAAGGGTAAGTAATTGTCCCATGTAGATGCTCAGGAGCCAGAAACTGTCCCATGTAAATGCTCAGGAGTAGGTCATGTAGACACTCAGAGGTCAGGAATTGTCTCATGTAGATGCTCAGAGGTCAGGAATTGTCTCATGTAGATGCTCAGGGGCCAGGAATTGTCTCATATAAATGCTCGGGGATCAGGAATTGTCTCATGTAGAGGCTCAGAGGCCAGGAATTGTCTCATGTAGAGGCTCAGAGGCCAAGAATTGTCTCATGTAGATGCTCAGAGGCCAGGAATTGTCTCATGTAGATGCTCAGGGGCCAAGGGTAGGTAATGTTCTCAAGTAAGATGCTCAGGGCTCAGGAATTGTTTCACGTAAGTGCTTGGGGGCTGAGAATTTTCCCATTTAAATGCTCAGGGGTCAGTAATAGTCACATGTAGATGCTTGGGGTCAGAAATAGTTCAATGTGAGATGCCCTGGGGTCAGTAGTACCTTTATGTAGATACTCAGGGCTCAGAAATTGTTTCACAAAGATGGTTGAGTGTAAGAAATTGTCACATGTAGATGCTCAAGGGTCAGTAACTGTCCCATGTAAATGCTCAGGAGTAGGTAATAAGCTCATGTAGATGCTCAGAGGCCAGGATTTGTCTCATGTAGGTGCTCAGGGATCAGGGATCTACTGTAGGTGCACTGGGGCCAGGAATAGTCTCATGTAGATGCTCAGGGCTCAGAAATTGTTTCACACAGGTGTGTGGGGGCTGGGAATTGTCCCACGTACATGCTCAGGAGTCAGTAATAGTCACATGTAGATGCTTAGGGGGTCACAAATTGTTTCACAAAGATGCTTGGGGGTAAGGAATTGTCACATGTAGATACTCAGGGCTAAGTAATAGTCTCATGTAGATGCTCATGAACCAGAAACTGCCCCATGTAAATGCTCAGGGACCAGAAACTGCCCCATGTAAATGCTCAGGAGTAGTTAATAGGCTCATGTAGATGCTCGGGACTCAGAAGTTGTTTCACACATATGCGTGGGGGCCTAGGAGTAGGTAATAGGCTCATGTAGATGCTCAGGGGCTAGAAACTGTCCCATGTAGATGCTCAGGAGTCAGTAATAGGGACATGTAGATGCTTGGGGGTTGGTGATAATCCAATGTAAGATGCTTAGGGGGTTAGAAATTGTTTCACAAAGATGCTTGGGGGTAAGGAATTGTCTCATGTAGATGCTCAAGGGTCAATAACTGTCCCATGTAGATGCTCAGGGACCAGAAACTGCCCCCTGTAAATGTTCAGGAGTAGGTAACAGGCTCATGTAGATGCTCAGAGGCCAGGAATTGTCTCATGTAGATGCTCAGGGGCCAGGAATTGTCTCATGTAGATGCTCAGGGGTCAGGAATTGTCTCATGTAGATGCTCAGAGGCCAGGAATTGTCTCATGTAGATGCTCAGGGGCCAGGAATTGTCTCATGTAGATGCTCAGGGGCCAGGAATTGTCTCATGTAGATGCTCAGGGGCCAGGAATTGTCTCATGTAGATGCTCAGGGGCCAGGAATTGTCTCATGTAGATGCTCAGGGGTCAGGTATTGTCTCATGTAGATGCTCAGAGGCCAGGAATTGTCTCATGTAGATGCTCAGGGGCCAGGAATTGTCTCATGTAGATGCTCAGGGGCCAGGAATTGTCTCATGTAGATGCTCAGGGGTCAGGTATTGTCTCATGTAGATGCTCAGAGGCCAGGAATTGTCTCATGTAGATGCTCAGGGGTCAGGAATTGTCTCATGTAGATGCTCAGAGGTCAGGAATTGTCTCATGTAGATGCTCAGGGGTCAGGAATTGTCTCATGTAGATGCCCAGGGGTCAGGCATTGTCTCATGTAGATGCTCAGAGGTCAGGAATTGTCTCATGTAGATGCTCAGGGGTCAGGAATTGTCTCATGTAGATGCTCAGAGGTCAAGAATTGTCTCATGTAGATGCTCAGGGGTCAGGAATTGTCTCATGTAGATGCTCAGGGGTCAGAAATTGTCTCATGTAGATGCTCAGGGGTCAGGAATTGTTTCACGTAGATGCTCAGAGGTCAGGAATTGTCTCATGTAGATGCTCGGGGATCAGGAATTGTCTCATGTAGATGCTCAGAGGTCAGGAATTGTTTCATGTAGATGTTCAGCGGTCAGGAATTGTTTCACGTAGATGCTCAGGGGTAATAGTCACATATAGATGCACCAGGGCCAAGAACTGTCCTATGTGTATGCTCATGTGATAACCAACTTTCTGTTCTCAAGGTCCAAGATCACGCGTCCTTTGTACCCTTTATAAATGTACTAAGATATGTGCAGCAAAGTAAGCACATTTACAAAGTGCCCTCTGCTCTCCGTTTGCACAGCGAATCTTTTTTCGATCCGTCTTTGTAGAGAAGACACGTAGAAGATGAAGCATATTGGATTTGTTGTTCTTAGCCGCTAATTGCCTTAATGCGCAGTACTAATGCTCCTGTTTTGCACGCCGTATTTCTAAACCCTTTTAGCTGCCACGTCTAACGAAGTCCTCTACAACCAACCTATCACACGCCAGAGGTTCCGGCTAATCCCGAGCACCCAACGCATCGCTCTTCAAGGCACGTCGGCGGCATGGAAGTAATCAGCTAGATTAAAATAACAAATGAAAAACAGATTAACCAGCTCCTAGACTCGGGGCTGGAACGTTTGATTCCTTGGTTGTCAGCTAAGCGCCGATGTTTCCTCAGCCCCCGTAATACGAATTTTATTAAATTCCTCCCTGGGTATTTAAAATTCAAGCACCTTGCTCAGCATTGGATTTGGCATTAGAAAAAAAAAAGAAAAAAAATCAAAAGTGCTTTATTAGAAAAAAATAACAGACACAGCAATTACCTGTTTCATTAGGGAATAGATTTAATTCCCTCGTCTTTCAGCTTTCTAAAAAAAAAAAAAAAAAAAATCAATTATTTTACTTGGTCCAAATCTGTCTAATAAATGTGGTGGTGATGGAGTGCGAGGAATGAAATAAAGCTCCGTCTTGTATCAATCATTCATCATTTCTTCTAGCACAGGCGGTAGGGAGCCAAACATACGGGGAGGCAGTGGAGGTTCGGGCGCTGCGGGTTCGCAGAGCATGAGTTGAGTTTGGGGCGAGGCGGGTTCGCAGAACATGAGTAGGGTTCGGTTTGAGGCGGGTTCGCAGAACATGAGTAGGGTTCGGTTCATGGCAAGTTCACAGAACATGAGTAGGGTTCGGTTGAGGCGGGTTCTCAGAACATGAGTAGGTTTCGGTTTGAGGCGGGTTCGCAGAACATGAGTAGGGTTGGGTTCGAGGCGGGTTGAGTAGGGTTGGTTTCGAGGCGGGTTCGCAGAACATGAGTAGGGTTCGGTTGAGGCGGGTTCTCAGAACATGAGTAGGTTTCGGTTCGAGGCGGGTTCGCAGAACATGAGTAGGGTTGGGTTCGAGGCGGGTTGAGTAGGGTTGGTTTCGAGGCGGGTTCGCAGAACATGAGTAGGGTTCGGTTCGAGGCGGGTTCACAGAACATGAGTAGGGTTCGGTTCAAGGCAAGTTCGCAGAACATGAGTAGGGTTCGGTTCGAGGCAAGTTCGCAGAACATGAGTAGGGTTTGGTTCGAGGCAAGTTTGCAGAACATGAGTAGGGTTCGGTTCGAGGAGGGTTCGCAGAACATGAGTAGGGTTCGGTTTGAGGCGGGTTGGCAGAACATGAGTAGGGTTCGGTTCGAGGCAAGTTCGCAGAACATGAGTAGGGTTCGGTTTGAGGCGGGTTCGCAGAACATGAGTAGGGTTCGGTTTGAGGCGGGTTCGCAGAACATGAGTAGGGTTCGGTTTGAGGCGGGTTCGCAGAACATGAGTAGGGTTCGGTTTGAGGCGGGTTCGCAGAACATGAGTAGGGTTCGGTTCAAGGTGGATTCACAGAACATGAGTAGGGTTCAGTTTAAGGAGGGTTGAGTAGGGTTTGGTTGGAGGAAGTGGAGGGCACCTTCTGGGGGCAACCAGTTAGATCTTGGCGCTTTATTGGATTCTGATGTCATCATTATTGGTTGGATTTTATCAAGAGATAAGCTGAATGTACCTGGGTTCGGTTCGAGGCGGGTTTGCAGAACATGAGTAGGGTTCGGTTCGAGGCGGGTTTGCAGAACATGAGTAGGGTTCGGTTTGAGGCGGGTTTGCAGAACATGAGTAGGGTTTGGTTCAAGGCGGGTTCGCAGAACATGAGTAGAATTCAGTTCAAGGAGGGTTCGCAGAACATGAGTAGGGTTCGGTTCGAGGCGGGTTCGCAGAACATGAGTAGGGTTCGGTTCGAGGCAGGTTTGCAGAACATGAGTAGGGTTCGGTTCAAGGCTGGTTCGCAGAACATAAGGAGGGTTCGGTTTGAGGCGGGTTCTCAGAACATGAGTAGGGTTCAGTTCGAGGCGGGTTCTCAGAACATAAGGAGGGTTCGGTTCGAGGAGGGTTCTCAGAACATGAGTAGGGTTCGGTTCGAGGAGGGTTCTCAGAACATGAGTAGGGTTCGGTTCAAGGTAGGTTCGCAGAACATGAGTAGAGTTCGGTTTGAGGTGGGTTGAGTAGAGTTCGGTTTGAGGAGGGTTGAGTAGAGTTCGGTTGGAGGCAGTGGAGGGCACCTTCCGGGGGCAACCAGTAAGATCTTGGCACTTTATTGGATTCTGATGTCATCATTATTGGTTGGTTTTTATCAGAGATAAGCTGAATGTATCTGGGTTCGGTTCGAGGCGGGTTTGCAGAACATGAGTAGGGTTCGGTTCGAGGAGGGTTCACTGAACATGAGTAGGGTTCGGTTTGAGGCGGGTTCGCAGAACATGAGTAGGGTTCGGTTTGAGGCGGGTTCGCAGAACATGAGTAGGGTTCGGTTAGAGGCGGGTTTGCAAAACATGAGTAGGGTTCTGTTCGAGGTGGGTTCGCAGACCATGAGTAGAGTTCGATTCGAGGTGGGTTCGCAGACCATGAGTAGAGTTCAGTTCGAGGCAGGTCGAGTAGGGTTCGGTTCGAGGTGAGTTCGCAGAACATGAGTAGGGTTCGGTTCGAGGCGGGTTTTCAGAACATGAGTAGGGTTGGGTTCAAGGTGGGATAGAGGAACATGAGTAGGGTTGGGTTCAAGGTGGGATAGAGGAACATGAGTAGGGTTGGGTTCAAGGTGGGATAGAGGAACATGAGTAGGGTTGGGTTCAAGGTGGGATAGAGGAACATGAGTAGGGTTGGGTTCGAGGCGGGTTTGTAGAACATGAGTAAGGTTTGGTTTGAGGTGGGTTCGCAGAACATGAGTAGGGTTCAGTTCGAGGTGGGTTCGCAGACCATGAGTAGAGTTCGATTCGAGGCGGGTTCACAGAACATGAGTAGAATTCAGTTCAAGGAGGGTTCGCAGAACATGAGTAGGGTTCGGTTCGAGGCGGGTTCGCAGAACATGAGTAGGGTTCGGTTCGAGGCAGGTTTGCAGAACATGAGTAGGGTTCGGTTCAAGGCTGGTTCGCAGAACATAAGGAGGGTTCGGTTTGAGGCGGGTTCTCAGAACATGAGTAGGGTTCAGTTCGAGGCGGGTTCTCAGAACATAAGGAGGGTTCGGTTCGAGGAGGGTTCTCAGAACATGAGTAGGGTTCGGTTCGAGGAGGGTTCTCAGAACATGAGTAGGGTTCGGTTCAAGGTAGGTTCGCAGAACATGAGTAGAGTTCGGTTTGAGGTGGGTTGAGTAGAGTTCGGTTTGAGGAGGGTTGAGTAGAGTTCGGTTGGAGGCAGTGGAGGGCACCTTCCGGGGGCAACCAGTAAGATCTTGGCACTTTATTGGATTCTGATGTCATCATTATTGGTTGGTTTTTATCAGAGATAAGCTGAATGTATCTGGGTTCGGTTCGAGGCGGGTTTGCAGAACATGAGTAGGGTTCGGTTCGAGGAGGGTTCACTGAACATGAGTAGGGTTCGGTTTGAGGCGGGTTCGCAGAACATGAGTAGGGTTCGGTTTGAGGCGGGTTCGCAGAACATGAGTAGGGTTCGGTTAGAGGCGGGTTTGCAAAACATGAGTAGGGTTCTGTTCGAGGTGGGTTCGCAGACCATGAGTAGAGTTCGATTCGAGGTGGGTTCGCAGACCATGAGTAGAGTTCAGTTCGAGGCAGGTCGAGTAGGGTTCGGTTCGAGGTGAGTTCGCAGAACATGAGTAGGGTTCGGTTCGAGGCGGGTTTTCAGAACATGAGTAGGGTTGGGTTCAAGGTGGGATAGAGGAACATGAGTAGGGTTGGGTTCAAGGTGGGATAGAGGAACATGAGTAGGGTTGGGTTCAAGGTGGGATAGAGGAACATGAGTAGGGTTGGGTTCAAGGTGGGATAGAGGAACATGAGTAGGGTTGGGTTCGAGGCGGGTTTGTAGAACATGAGTAAGGTTTGGTTTGAGGTGGGTTCGCAGAACATGAGTAGGGTTCAGTTCGAGGTGGGTTCGCAGACCATGAGTAGAGTTCGATTCGAGGCGGGTTCACAGAACATGAGTAGAGTTCGGTTTGAGGAGGGTTGAGTAGGGTTCGGTTGGAGGCAGTGGAGGGCACCTTCCGGGGGCAACCAGTTAGATCTTGTGGGAGGAGTTTGGGGATGGCCCCTTCCTGTTCCAACATGACTGCGCACCAGTGCACAAAGCAAGGTCCATAAAGACATGGAGGAGCCAGTTTGGGGTGGAGGAACTTGACTGGCCTGCACAGAGTCCTGACCTCAACCCCATAGAACACCTTTGGGATGAATTAGAGCGGAGACTGCGAGCCAGGCCTCCTCCCCCGACATCAGTGCCTGACCTGACAAATGTGCTTCTGGAAGAATGGCCCAACCTTCCCATAGACACCCTCCTAAACCTTGTGGACGGCCTTCCCAGAAGAGTTGAAGCTGTTATACCTGCAAAGGGCGGGGCCAACTCAATATTGAACCCTACGGACTAAGCCTGGGGGGCCATTAAAGGTCATGTGCGTGGAAAGGGCGGGGCCAACTCAATATTGAACCCTATGGACTAAGACTGGGCGCCATGAAAGGTCATGTGCATGGAAAGGGCGGGGCCAACTCAATATTGAACCCTATGGACTAAGACTGGGAGGCCGTTAAAGGTCATGTGTGTGGGAAGGGTGGGGCCAACTCAATATTGAACCCTACGGACTAAGCCTGGGGGGCCATTAAAGGTCATGTGCGTGGAAAGGGCGGGGCCAACTCAATATTGAACCCTATGGACTAAGACTGGGCGCCATGAAAGGTCATGTGCATGGAAAGGGCGGGGCCAACTCAATATTGAACCCTATGGACTAAGACTGGGAGGCCATTAAAGGTCATGTGTGTGGGAAGGGCGGGGCCAACTCAATATTGAACCCTACGGACTAAGACTGGGGGGCCATTAAAGGTCATGTGTGGGGAAAGGCCAGCGGCCCAATACTTGAGGCAATATAATGTCCATCTGAATCTCCCAAAAATGAAAATTTTGTCCAAATTTCGATTCGGAGGGAAACCAATTGCACATGCCTAATTAAGAGGTTTCTTTGGACCCTGAAGAAGGGGACATCCCCCGAAAGCTTGTCCTGAAAATTGTATGTTAGTGCAAATAAAAAAAGTATCACGGACGGAACTCAATTGTGTCTTTGGACGTCAGTGTCACTCTAAGTGCATCCAGTTCCCATCCCCCTCTGTTATTTCCTGCAGAATCGGATGGGTTTTATGGCCATTGATGGAAGTTCGGGGGGCTTCTCCTATCTCCATGACTGGGAGGGTCTCGGGAGGCAGAGATGATTTCACAGACAATCACTATTAGAGCGTCACACCTCGGGGCAAAAATAAATATTACAAATCTGTGAAATGAAATTGCATAAAAAATACCCAGAAGGGAAAACTAATGGATTCCTATATAAGCGGAGAATCTAGAAGAAGAATTTGGAGACGACTCCTCGGTTATGGAGCGACTCAGTAAGCGGCAGAAATGCAGTTTTTGCTTCGAAGAGAAACTTCCACCTTCGTCCTGAATTTACAAGTGGATGGGTGAAGCCAAATGTGCCCAACGAAGCCTGCAAAACACCCATCATGGCGGAACCCCCCCCCGTACATCTCCTCCACCGGCTCACAGGGGACACAGGCAAAACACCCATCATGGCGGAACCCCCGCCCCCCCGTACATCTCCTCCACCGGCTCATAGGAGACGTGATCAAAACACTCATCATGGCGGAAACCCCCCCCATACATCTCCTCCACCGGCCCACAGGGGACACGAGCAAAATGCCCATCATGGTGGAACCCCCCCCCCATGCATCTCATCCACGGGCTCACAGGAGACGCGGGCAAAACACCCATCATGGCGGAACCCCCATGTGATTCAGGTGTTCCAATCACCTCCATATCATGTGATTCAGGTGTTCCAATCCCCTCCATATCAGGTGATTCAGGTGTTCCAATCCCCTCCATGGACACAGGTGTATACAATCCATCCCCTAGGCATGCAGACGGCTTCTACAAACATTGGTGAAAGAATGGGTCGCTCTCAGGAGCTCAGTGAATTCTCAAGTGTGGTACCATGAAGAGTAGAATAGAAAATAAAAGAATAGAATAAACAGAATAGAATGCAATAGAAAAATATAGCAGTCTTCCTGGTTTCCAAAAGAACAGAATACAGAACAAAACAGAAAATAAAAATAGAATAAAATAGAATAGAAAATAAAAGATTAGAATAGAATAAAATAGAAAGAATAGGACCGTCCTCCGAAATTCGAATTACGAATAGAATAGAACCATCCATTGTTCCCGATGAAAATCGGATCGATTTGATATTTTCGATTCGAATTTGTTTCTGATTCGATTTTAATACTTGGAATCCACTTGAAAAATTTGAAAGAAGATTTTCGCACTGTTAGTGGGGCGATGGCATCGGCCGATTTTCACCGTTCCTCCTCATTTCTTTTATCGGTCATGCTGGAAAACTTGCGAAAAACGACCGATTTTCGCAATCATTGGTGGCAACAGAATGACCGATGTTTCGTTTTTTTGGACGAAAAATCGGCAGATAAACGAACCGTCTATGGCCTGCATTACCTGAGCCCAATCTTGGACGTCATATGGACGACCGCGCTGTAGCCATCATTCAGCTATAGTGTGGTCAAGAAGGGGTTACACAAAAGGGATAACTAATGGCGGTCCAGAGAAGAGTTAATGATGTGATTTCCTAGTTGTGAAGAAGACAGGTGAGGAGGAGCACATATAAAGGACACGTGTGACAAGATAAATAGAAGGACACGGGTGGAAAGGACATCATGTGTGACAAGACAAATAGAGGAAAATACCGCACGTCATGAGGTCACGGTGACGGGGATGGACGGAAATACCAAATATTCACAAAGAGCCGGCGACTATCTCTGCAGGGACAGCTGATTAGATGTCCGTCATCGTCTTTTGTTATTTACCAAAACTGCGACACACCCGGGAGGACTTACCTCCGCCATGTACGGTGCTGTTGAGTCAGATCACCTACCGTCCATTATAATGTTTGGGGACGTCTTCAGCACATACTTTCATTGTCCACCCGTCATGACAAAGATGTCTCACTCCCACTGTGGGGGCTTTATTTCTCATGAGGGAAAAAAGCAGCAGCAGGAGTGAGACTTTCCTTTCTGCAGCAAGAAAAAGGACACTCAGCAGCCACTTTATTAAGTCCATCTTGCCAGTTCCGGGTTGGACCCCCTTTTGCCTTCAGAACTGCTTTCATTCTTGGTGGCATAGATTCAACGAGGTGTTGAAAACGTTCCTCGGAGATTTTTCTCCATATTGACATGATAGCCTCAGGCAGTCACTGCAGATTTGTCAGCTGCACATCCATGAACCACTGATACAAAGCAGGATGGATCCCCCACACCATGACATCACCACCAGCCTGAACCATTGATACAAGGCAGGATGGAGCCACCACACCATGACACCACCACCAGCCTGAACCATTGATACAAGGCAGGATGGAGATTTTTTATTTATGTATTAATGTCATACATATCCATCCTCAACTTATATATAAAAGTACAAAGTATAATAAATAGAATAAATAAATACAAAACTAAACAAAGAAACTGAAAAAGTCCCAACAACCCCTGTGGGAGAAATAATAAACAAAGAACATAAAAGTCCATAACCTGAAAGGAAAAAACGGAACTTATATACAATATGTACAGTACAAGGCCTCTATGGCCGAGACCATATAATTAGGAGCCTTTATGGCTCAGACATAAACGTAAACCATAAACAATTTCCATACTAAACCTGCCGCTTACGGCCTATATGGCCCAAACTATACACAAAAAACACCTAACCATTTTATACACTATGGGGGAGGGCTAAGGAACCCGCAGATCTTCCACGTCTGACACCTACATCCTACCATACAAAAGGCTACCAAAAAGACCGAAACGCAAAAGCTAGGGAGTGCAAGAGGCAGAAAACAGGGACAGTTCCCATCACCCGAGATCAACAGACCGCAGCAACAGGCTTGATGTTCCTCCACGCCTCCATCCAAGCCCTACGCCGCAGCCTGTCTTTCTCAAGACCCCGAATTTTCCCAACCTCACCAAGAATGTCACTCACTACCACCTGAACAGGGAGGACCTTCTGCCGAATGGAGACCTGACACCGTGCCATCCAAATGTAGTAACGGACAACTAAGCTGACTAAAAACAAGGTGTCCAAATCAAAACCCATGCGACACTCGAATGCTCCGTACACCCACTCCGCATACGACATGCGATGGAGGAAAGGAACACCCAGAGACCCTCCCACCTGTTTATACACCTCTACGTTAAAGGGGCACTGAAGCAAGAAGTGGTCCATAGTCTCCACTTCACCCCCACACTCCGACCTCGGACAACCACGGTCATCCGGAGGACGGTACTTCAGGTTACCCCTCACGTAGAGCCTGCCGTGGAAGGCGAGCCAGGCCTGGTCCCGCAACTTCAGGGGGATCCGCTCCAGATTTATCAACCGCAAACCCTCCCTCAAAACATGGCCCGGGCAATCTCTCAAGGCCAGCGGCGCATGGAAAGCAGATGCCACAATCCTCTCACCCAGGAGCCTCCTAGGGAGGGACCGGACCTCCTCCGCAGTCACATGCCACCGCCGGAGTAACTTCAGGCACGGGGCCGCATAAGCCGGGAGCTTACCATGCTTGACCCGCAGGCTTCTCACTGGCCCACCACTCTCCCAACTGTGCAGAAAGGGTCCAAACCAGATCCGGAACAGTCCTACCCATGCAGGCGGACTCTCTGCCAGCATGTTACCAAAGTTATGTTTCAAGAACATCAGAGAGAAAAAGACCACCGGGTTGACCATACCTAGGCCACCCTCCCGCCTGGATGAGTAAGTCACGTCCCTCTTGACGAGGTTCAGCCGATTCCCCCATAACATCTGGAAGAAACAGCTATAGATCCTCGCATAGAGCGATTCTGGCAAGAGGCAAACGAAGCTGACGTATAAAAAGACTGGGAGCAGGAAAGTCTTGATCAAGTCAACCCTTTCCCTCAAGGAGAGCCGCCACCCCTTCCAGCATCTCACTTTGACCTCGGCATCCGACAGCTTGGATTCCCAATTTTGCTTGCTGTAATCAGCAGGGCCAAAATTGATGCCCAACACTTTGATGTTCGGCTGAGGCACTGGGAAGGCGTCCGGGAGTGAGAAGCTCTCACCCTCCCTGCCCATCCAAAGAACTTCACATTTGTCCTGATTGACCTTGGAACCTGATGCCTCGGCATACTGATCCATTACTGAAACCACCTCCTGCGCCTCCTCTGGTCCAGAAATGAAAACAGAAACGTCATCAGCATAAGCCACAACTCTCAAAGGCGGATCTCCAGTAGCACCCACCGGCACCCCGCTCACTGCCCCGCCATCTAGCCTCCTGACGAAGGGGTCGATGGCAAAGGCATAGAGCAAGGGACTCAGCGGGCACCCCTGGCGCACCCCAGATCCAACCTCAAAGGGCTGCCCAACCCAACCATTCACCAACATGAAGCTCTCAGCCCCTTGGTACAAAGTCTTCAACCAGCCGATGAACCTCCCCTCCAAACCATACCGGTCTAGGAGATGCCAGAGGTACTTGTGATCAACTCGATCAAAGGCCTTTGCCTGATCCACCGCCAGCAAGTACTTTCCCCATCCTTCAGCCTTACATCGCTCCAGAGCCTCCCGGACAGCTAACACCGCTGTAAAGGTACTCCTGCCCTGAACCGAGCAATGCTGCTGATGGGAAAGCAAACTGTCTGCCACTGACGACAAGCGCCAGAACAAGATCTTCGCCAGAACCTTTCTATCGACATTGAGGAGGCTGATGGGGCGCCAGTTCTCAATAGCCGAAGGATCCTTACCCTTTGACAGGAGGATAACTGCAGACTGTCTCATGGAAGGAGGGAGAGATCCCTCATCCAGACAGCTGTTATACACTTCCGTGAGACGAGGTGCCAGGCGGGATTTAAAAGCCTTAAAAAATTCGGCTGTCAGACCGTCTGGCCCAGGAGTCTTCTTAATGGCCAGACTATCAATCGCTCTGGATACCTCTTCTGCAGTAATCTCTCCAGTCAAACTCGCCAGAGGGACATCACTGTCCAGACCAGGCGTGGATTCCAAAAAGCTCGACATCCCTGTCCGGTCAAGGTGCTTCTCACTCAGTAAATCCGCATAAAAGGACCTGGAGACCTCCAGAATCCCCGACCTGGATTTAGTCAGGGACCCCGTACTATCCCTCAGAGCAGAGATCGTCTTAACTGCTGCACTCCGTTTGCAATTCTGGAAAGGGTCGGGTGAGTGGTATTTCCCATAATCCCTCTCCAGAACCAAAGAGGCACGCCGATCATACTGGAATTGCCTGAGGAGAAGCTTTACCTCCGAGATTGCCCCCGAATCTCCACCGCTAGAAACAAGGCGGTCGAGCTTCCTCCGCAACCGCTGGTAGGCGTTATACTGTTTAAACTGCCGTCTCTTACCAATGGCCTTGAAAAACCTGCTGATCCGCACCTTGGTGAGCTCCCACCACTCAGACTTACTGCTGCAGAAATCCAGCACAGTCTCCTGCGCCTGAAAGAACTCCTCGAAAGATCGTCTCACCTCCTCGTCCTCCAGCAGAGACGAATTCATCCTCCAGATGCCCTTTCCTCTCAGCGGCGTGTCTGAAATATTCAAGGTGACAGATAGCATAAGGTGATCGGAAAACTCCACCGCCCGACACTCAGGTGCCGAGAAGGCAGAAATCTCCTTAAAAAAAAACCTGTCTATCCTACTCTGGCTATTACCTCTCCTATAGGTGAAACCCGTGCTGTCTGGGACACTTTGAATCCAAGCGTCAACCAGACCTGCCTCCCTGACTATAGCATTTAGAAAAACGCTGTCGTATCCCAGCCTGTCAGTGAAGCCTCTCCTGTCCTTGGGCCTAGTAATGGTGTTAAAATCACCTCCAAAGACTACCAGCCGGGATGTAAAGAGGTAAGGTTTAATCCTCGCAAAGAGGTTCTTCCTGTCCCACTTGGACTGTGGGCCATAGATATTGATGAGCCGGAGCTCTTGCCCCCTTACGAGAACATCCAGAATCAGACATCTTCCGATCTCTACCTCAATTATCCGCCGACACGTTACCATGCCGGTAAAAAGCACCGCGACTCCGCTGTAAGGCTCAGCCGCAAGAGACCAGTAGGAGGGCCCACGCCTCCACTCACGCTTGGCCAGATGGACATCAGCCAAGGTGGGCAACCTGGTCTCCTGCAAAAAGAAAATATCAGCTTCCATCCCACTGATCAAAAATAAGGCTGTTTCTCTAGCACTTACAGACTTTATGCTGGCAACATTAATGGTTGCCACCTTTATCGGAGCGGGAACTGCCATTAAGATAATTGAGAGGGACGTTTCTTAACCCTCCTCCTGACTTTTTTAGCAGGGTCCCTTACACGCTTCAGGAGCCCTCTCGCTTCCTCATCCTCCATCGGAGAAGTGGGATCCAACTCACCCTCATCCCCCGATAGAGCCCCAAACCGGTTTTCCAGGGCCACCTCCCCCACCTCCAGAGAGGAGACTGACCCCGCAGGGGATAGAACAGGCCTATTATGCCTACCCCCAGACACATGGGACCACCCCTCCTCCTCCTGAGCCCCTACCGGGACAGAACCCTGGGACTCCTGAGGCCCCTTACCAGGCTTCTCCCTCCGCAAAGGCAAGAGCACAGGGGGAGCGGCCACAACTACGCTAGACCTTGCCTCCACCAACCCAGCCCCCCTAGCAGCCTCCCTCAGCAGTTTCTTGTTCCTAGGAGGGGGGACAGGCATGCCAGAAGGGGCGACAGAGGACACAACTGGGACAGATGGGGCAGAAGGGGCAGAGACCAAAGAAGCCTCAGCAGCCTCCACCTCCCCCGCCAGGGTAGCTGCCAAAGCCGAAGCAGCCCTCACTAACTCCTCCCCCGCCTCCTCCGCATCCATGCGGGAAAACTCAGCTGCCAACTCTCCCACAGGGAGGTTATGGAGGGCTTCTGGGCACCTGTTGTACGAGTGCCCCTCCGTACCACAGAGGTTGCACTTGATGATATTGCAATCTCTTGCCAAGTGCCCTATCTCCTGGCAGAGAGAGCAACGTACAACTGGGCAGGTGGCAGCAAAATGCCCCTTAGCCCCACACCGGTGACAGACCCTCGGCTGGCCAGGATAAAAGATAATTAACCGATCCTTCCCCAAGAACGCAGAGGAGGGGACATGCTGGATAACATTCCCGACCACACGGAGGCGAACAGAAGCCGTCCACCCACCGGTCCATATCCCCCGGTCATCCAGGACCTTTCCCAAGGGCCCCAACACATCTCCATACCTGCCCAACCAGACCTGGATATCCGCAGCAGGGATGGATTCATTCCGCACCAGGATTGTAACCCTCTTAACCAGGGACTGACGGGACAAAAGCCGGGGGGTCAAACCCACCCACCTGGGACTGGACACAAAAGTGGCCTCATACCGCTGCCAAAACAAATCAAGTTGGTCAGGCCGCATGAAAGAGACATCATATTCCCCGGTCCCAACCGGAGCGATAAAGGCAAAGATTTCACTTGCCTGGAACCCCATCTCCAGAATCCGGTCGATTACCTCCCTCCTACCAAGGGGGGGACCCACCCCTGTCCACTTAATTTGGACAACATTGCGCCTGGCTGCTGAAGTGGGTAGGTTGCCTGCCCTTGCCCTGGCTGACCCCATGGGCACTGGACCACCCCTAACCGCCGCAGAGTAGCTCAACGCGGGCTTAGGGACACTTATACCAGGGGATCCTGCAGGAGGAACCACTGCACTGGCAGCCAAGACAGGGGGCACAGGCTGTGAAACACTGGGACCCCAGGGAGCTGGGAGTTGGACATCACCCACCTGGGCAGGGGAGCCCACCTGGACATGACCCACAGGAGCCTGTACTAGAGGCTCAGAAGACAAATCCCCCTGAGGACTAATATGAGGCTGTACACCCGCAGCCATCACAACCCCCGAGGGGGCGGGGCCCGGCAGGACTACTGGGGAGAGGAGACCCCTAGTCAGAACCGTGGGGCGGACCTGCGCTCCTGACACATCAACAGATATGACATTTGTCACCCCCATGCCCGAGAATACCTCACCAGTCCCAGTAGCAGAGTCCTGTCCATTGTGTCCTGAGGGAAGTTCCCCAGCCTTAGCCAGCACCTCCTGCAGACTGTGATCCAGCCGCACGAAAGCGGCACGCTCCCTGGCCACCGGCTTGGCGGGTTTGCGCGGGATGACGTCACTTCCGGCGTCCACTTCCTCCTCCTCGGATGAAAACTGGAAATCCGCATGACGCAGTTCCGGTCCTTCCTCCACCGTAAACTGGAGCCCACCTGCCAGCTCTGCCTCCTCCATCTGTGTCCCCCAATCCGTGGGACGCTGCCCAGGGGGGAGAGACTCTGATAATTCTGCAGCCGCACGCTCCTCCATATCAGGCCGAACCTCTTCCTCCACCGACACAGTGGGCTCAGCCAGCCCCTGTCTCCTCTCACCATCCTCCGACAACTCCACTGCAAGATCCTCCACAGATGAGGCCTCCTCCACAGGGCCCCGCACAGCCGCTACCCTGCGGCCCCTCGCGGCCTTGAACTTGGCCTCATTTAGATACCGCTCACTAAGGGCCCCACTCTTCCGCTGCAGCGCCAAAGCATACCGCTCCTGTTGGGACACCTGGAGCTCCAAGGCCTCCAGACCTGGCTTCATCGCCTGCCTCTTGGAGGACCACACGCGTAAGTAAGAAGTGCGCAGCTTCTTCAAATCAAGAGACAGCTTCTTAAGCTTTGCCCCCTCCTGCTCCACCAGCCTGATCCGAGCCGCCACACGCTCCCTGTATTGGGAGTAGGTCTCCCCCATCTTTGGGCCCGTTCCCAGGTCCTCCACTGCTGGGATTCGGAGGCCGGTACTAAGTCCCTCCAGGGTACTAACCTCGCTGGACTCAGGTCCCTCCTTCCTTCCTGGATCGGGCAGGGCACTTGGGGTCCCAGGCTTTGGGGCCTTCTTCCCTCCAGGACTAGGCCCAGGGTCTTCCATCCTGTTTAAGCCGGATACATCCCCTGAGGTCCCAGGCTTTGGGGCCTTCAGGTCAGCAGAACCAGGCCCAGGGACCGACATCCCACCTGGGCTGGGTTGGGGCAGGCAAGCCCCAGGCCCCTCAAGCTGTCCTGCAGCTCAGCAGCAGCAGCTCCTCACACAGCCTCTCCTCACAGATCCAGGAAATGACTGACCTGCTGTGCAGGCTGCAGTACCAGTGCTGGCCAGCGGATCACCAGGCAGGATGGATCCCCCACACCATGACACCACCACCACCAGCCTGAACCATTGATACAAGGCAGGATGGAGCCACCACACCATGACACCACCACCACCAGCCTGAACCGTTGATACAAGGCAGGATGGATCCACCACACCATGACACCACCACCAGCCTGAACTGCTGATACAAGGCAGGATGGATCCAGCAAACCACGACACCACCACCAGCCTGAACCGCTGATACAAGGCAGGATGGATCCACCACACCATGATACCACCACCACCAGCCTGAACCATTGATACAAGGCAGGATGGACCCACCACACCATGACACCACCACCAGCCTGAACTGCTGATACAAGGCAGGATGGACCCACCACACCATGACACCACCACCAGCCTGAGCCGTTGATACAAGGCAGGATAGATCCACCACACCATGACACCACCACCACCAGCCTGAACCGTTGATACAAGGCAGGATAGATCCACCACACCATGCACCACCAACACCAGCATGAACCTTTGATATAAGGCAGGATGGATCCACCACACCATGAAACCACCACCACCAGCCTGAACCGCTGTTACAAGGCAGGATGGATCCCCCACACCATGACACTACCACCACCACCAGCCTGAACCATTGATACAAGGCAGGATGGATCCACCACACCATGACACCACCAGCCTGAACCATTGATACAAGGCAGGATGGACCCACCACACCATGACACCACCACCAGCCTGAACTGCTGATACAAGGCAGGATGGACCCACCACACCATGACACCACCACCAGCCTGAGCCGTTGATACAAGGCAGGATAGATCCACCACACCATGACACCACCACCACCAGCCTGAACCGCTGATACAAGGCAGGATAGATCCACCACACCATGCACCACCAACACCAGCCTGAACCGCTGTTACAAGGCAGGATGGATCCGTGCTTTCATGTTTACACCAAATTCTGACCCTACCATCTGAATGTTGCAGCTGAAATCCAGACTCATCAGACCCGGCAACATTTTTCCAATCTTCTATTGTCCAATTTTGGTGATCCTGTGTGAATTGTAGCCTCCGTTTCCTGTTCTTAGCTGACAGGAGTGGCACTAGTTATGGTCTTCTGCTGCTGTAGCCCATCTGCTTCAAGGCTGGACGTGTTGTGCATTCAGAGATGGTATTCTGCATACCTTGGTTGTAACGAGTAGTTATTGGAGTTACTGTTGCCTATCATCTGGAACCAGTCTGCCCATTCTCTTCTGACCTCTGACATCAACAAGGCATTTTCCTCCACACAACTGCAGCTCACTGGATATTTTCTCTTTTTTGGACCATTCTCTGTAAATCCTAGAGATGGTTATATGTGAAAATCCCAGTAGATCAGAATTTATTGAAATCCTCAGACCAGCCCGTCTGGCACCAACAACCATGCCACGTTCAAAGTCACTTAAATCCCCTTTCTTCCCCATTCTGATGCTCAGTCTGAACTTCAGCAAGTCGCCTTCACCACATCTAGATAGATGCCTAAATGCATTGAGTTGCTACCATGTGATTGGCAGACTAGCAATTTGTGTCACAAAGCAATTGAACGGGTGGACCTAATAAAGTGGGCGGTGAGTGTATGACCAATTTTCCGTTTCGAAAATCGGACCAAGGAATTATCAACTGATTTTTGCTCTGTTAGTGGCGAAGGGCACCGTCCGATTTTTGTGGTTCCTCCCCATTCCGTTTAATCGGGCATGTTGGAAAATTCATGAAAAATGACCAATTTTCGAAATCATTGGTGGCACCATCGGATTACAGAACGAAGTTTTAGATTTTCAATCGAAAAATTGTTTGGAATTCAATCCGTGTAGGGCCTGCTTAAGGCCAAAGCTTTTTGGCTGTACTTCTATGGATCACAGGAGTGCACTTCATTCTGCACTCCAGTGACCTGTTTTCAGCCAACAACGGGCTAAAGCCTACGGTCTGCCGACGTCACTCATCTTTACAGTCAGGATCCACCCAGATGCCTGGACCGGGACTGGCTCAGCCTCTCAACTGTACCACTGGGAGACTGAGCCAGCCACTCCTGCTCCCTCCACAGCCCAGCGCTCCAGGGGCTGAGCAGAGAAACGGGGACCGACAGTCTCCACTCTCTGCTCAGAGTGGACCTGAGCGATCAGCGGTGTCCGATCGCTCAGTTCTCACTGCAGCAGGGGATCGATTCCGCCTCCACCTAGGTGAGCATACTTCTTTTTTAACCCCAAACGACTACTGCAACTCCCTCCTCACTGGCCTGCCTCGCCGCTGGCTAGCCCCGCTTCAGTCGATCCTGAATACGGCTGCCAGACTCATCCACCTTACCAACCGCTCTGTTTCCGCCACCCCCCTCTGCCAATCCCTCCACTGGCTCCACTCAGTGTCCTCCACCCCCCTCTGCCAATCCCTCCACTGGCCTCCACTCAGTGTCCTCCACCCCCCTCTGCCAATCCCTCCACTGGCTCCACTCAGTGTCCTCCACCCCCCTCTGCCAATCCCTCCACTGGCTTCCGATTGCGCAACGGATAAAATTCAAAATCCTAACATTGACGTACAAAGCCGTCCACCATACTGCCCCGAACTACATCACTGACCTAATATCCAAGTACCGCCCAACACGCACACTCCGCTCCTCACAAGACCTCCTACTCTCTAGTTCCCTGGTCTCCTCCCATGCCCGCCTCCAGGACTTCTCCAGGGTGTCACCCATCCTCTGGAACTCCCTGCCCCAACCCATCAGATTATCACCTACTCTCCTCTCCTTTAGGCGCACCCTGAAAACCCATCTCTTCAGGGAAGCCTACCCCACCCCCTGCTAACTTGCCGACCTCCCCCACTCTTCCTACCACCCCATCCCCCACAGCTATCTCCTCCTGTGCCACCACCCCCTCCCTCCTAGATTGTAAGCTCCAAGGAGCAGGGCCCTCGATCCCCTCATGTTTTGCATTGTATTGGTATTGTTCTGTCACATGTTCTGTCCCCCTTTGTAATGTACAGCGCTGAGCGAACTATTGGTGCTTTATAAATACTGTATAATAATAATAAATAATTTTCAGCGGGCCATACACGGATCAAAATTCATCGGGTTCAGCAAGGACTGGACAAATTTAGTTCCATGTATGGGCACCCTGCTTGTACAGATGTCAATCTATCGATCGACCTCTGTACAACCACCCTGTCATGTTTTTTTCCCCAAGCGATTTGTAGCTACTGTAGCCGGCAGCACTGATCATTGTGTTCTGACCGTGGGGAAGGCTCCTCGCCATGAGAATATAATAGCCAAGTTGGAGGATTCCTCCATCCACTTCAACTGTGTGGATGCGGGATTTGGAACTTTTTTTTTTTTACATTCAACCCATTGATTGAATGGAAAAAAAATGTATAATGTACGTCCCGCCCTACACTCCAATGTGGAAAAGGCAAAGTCTAGAAATATAACAGAACACTGAAGTCCTGCGGAGTCCCTCGGCGATTAGAGATCCGGCTGGGCAAGGCAGCTTGCCAACATCTACCAAAAACAGAACATCTAAATTTGGCTGATGGTTCAGTCTCCTCCAGAGACAACGCAGATGTCCCCTTTAACCATTTCAATACCGGGAATTTTCCCCCTTCCTGCCATTTTTCACGTTTCAGCGCTCTCACACTTTGAATGACAATTGCGCGGTCATACAACATTGTACCCAAACTAAAATTTAATCATTTTCTTCACACAGCTAGAGCTTTCTTTTGGTGGTATTTAATCACCGCTGGGGTTTTTATTTTTTGCTAAATTAACAAAAAAAGACCAAAAATTTTGAAAAGAAAAACACGTTTTTCTTTGTTTCTGTTATAAAAGTTTACAAATAAATAATTGTTCTTCATAAATTTAGGCCGAGATGTATTCTGCTCCATGTCTTTGGTGAAAATAACCCAAATTAGGATGTATTATTTAGTTTGTAGGAAAATTATAGAGTTCACAAACTATGGGATAGATCTGATTATTGATCAATCCTGAAGTACTGACAGCCAATCTAATTTCTTGAGGTCCAAGAATCTCAGAACAGTACAGATATCCCCCCAAATGTCAGAACAGTACAGATATCCCCCAAATGTCAGAACAGTACAGATATCCCCCAAATGTCAGAACAGTACAGATATCCCCCAAATGTCAGGACGGTACAGATATCCCCCAAATGTCAGGACGGTACAGATATCCCCCAAATGTCAGGACAGGACAGATATCCCCCAAATGTCAGGACAGTACAGATACCCCCCAAATGTCAGGACAGTACAGATATCCCCCCAAATGTCAGGATGGTACAGATATCCCCCAAATGTCAGAACAGTACAGATATCCCCCAAATGTCAGGACAGTACAGATATCCCCCAAATGTCAGAACAGTACAGATATCCCCCAAATGACCCCTTTTTGCAGAGTAGACAGTCCGACGTATTTCATAAGAGGCATGGCGAGTTTTTTGAAGTTGTATTTTTTTTGTCATAATGTTTCGGAAAATTAAAAAATTAAAAAAATTATTTTCACTATTTTTTTTTCTTTACATACTGTCACCAGTGCAGTACAGCGTCATCATATAACTGGCATGGCGGTGAACAGGGACAGACTGGTGACAGTATGAAAAAAAAAAAAATATGTATATTTTTTTTTTAATTTTTTAAAATTTTTTTATTATTTTAAATTTTTTATTACTTTTTTTTAAGATTTATTTTTCATATTTTACTATGACCAAAGTAGTACAATGTTACCATAGTAACATTGTACTACTTTGGGGAAGTGATCAGTATTTTTTTTTTTTTTTTTTTTACACAATTTGCTTATAGAATCGATTTATTCAGGTTTTTTTTTTTTTGTGCTTAGCTGTGATTTGGTCACAGCTAATCACATGACATGTGCATGTGATTAGCTGTGACCATTCACAGCTAGGCACTAGTATACAATGGATGGCATGAATGAAGCCATCTATTGTATACAACTGTCATGTGACCTGCTGTGATTGGTCACAGCAGGTCACATGGTACCAGCAACGGGGGCCGGTACTCAGATCTGTCATCGGCCGTGTCCGAGGTACACGGCCGGTGACAGATCGCGCCGCAGCGCGGCTCTGCATTAGCGCAAACTGCGCATGTGCGTGAGCACGCCAAATGGCGTGCACCCGGAATGCCGAAGCACTTTTGAAGCCGCCAAACGGCCATTGGCCAGGCGGCTAATGGTTAAATAGGGAAAGCATTCATCTTGTGTGCCCCCCTATTTGGGGGCCGGGGGGGGGCTTTCATTTGTTTTTACAAATTAATTAATTTTATTTCATTTTATTATTTAAATATTTATTGTTTTTTTTTAGATGAACAAGTTATACAAACATACTCATTAAAACCTTAACACATTATCGAAACATTTATCGTTTCAAAAATTCTCGCCATTATTACCGAGTTATAATATCTTTTTAAATCTGAAACTCCCAATCCTCCTTTCTCTTTATTTCTACATAAAATTTCCTGGCTTATTCCTCCAGATAAATCTTGTTAACATTTTTTTAATTGTTCTAAAGTATACTTCTGGTAGTTTAATTGCTATCATTTGAAATTTATATAATATTTTTGGAACAATCACCATTTTTATCAGATTTATACGACCTATCCATGATGGGGTTCCCCCTCCCCCTAATTTCCTTAGTTCACCCCTGATCTCACTTAACAATGGGATAGAATTAAATTTATACAAGTTCTTGGAGGATACAGTTAATTTTATTCCTAGATATTTCAATTCTTTTTCTCTCCAAACAAAGAGAAATTCCTCCTGTAACCTATTTTTCTCTCTATTTGGAAGATTTATGTTCAAAATGTCTGTTTTTGTTGGATTAATTTTTAGATTTGATATCTCCCCCCTCTTTTAGTGATCTCATTAAGTTTGGCAATGTTATCCTTGGATTTCCCACATAAAACAGCATGTCATCTGCATAAGCTGCCACCTTATGTAATTTTATTTCATTTTATTATTTTGACACGGTTTCTTAACATTTTTTTTGATTGAACCTTATTGCTATCATCCCTTGTGATAGCTTGGTCCATGACAGGTCTTCTTCATGGGGAGATCTGGGGTTTGTTAAGATTCTGGATCCCCCCACTGCCCTCCAAAGCAGCCCATCAAACCCATTGTCTGCATTACAGGCTGGTAACGGCTCGTGAACAAACAAGCCGGAAGAGACAAAATCCTCGTTGCTTCCAATTTCTGATTTCTGAAGGGAAGTGTGATGGACTGGCTGACCCCCCCGACTGGGTATCTCCCCAAACTACAGCTTCCTCCAATCTGGAACCAGAATACAGCAAATTTACGACACACATCCACCATCTCCTGCGCTCGGGGGCTCCGATCAGAGGAAGATAATTCAATGAGAAAGTATGTTCATCCAAAACTGATGAAAGGATGTGCAGCTCTGTCAAAAAGCTGGGGAAGCTTGATATAGACTGTAGTAGAGAATAAAAGAAAAGAGCGCACCAACCTTGCGCATTACCTCAGTAAAAAATTAATAAATTCATAAATTATACTCACAAGAGTAGCAGTAAAAAAGGCATATAATATCCATAGCCAACACGGGGTTAAAAGTCACGTGCGAGTTCCATCCGGAAGGGAGATAGACACTTGGTCAAGCTAACGCATTTCGCAGGGTGATCCCTTCTTCATCAGAGCTGGATTTTAGATAGGTATCATCCATTAGGATTCAGTTGACATTGAAAGGAGGCATTCAGCCACTATGTGTCAGTAGTTCTGTCAGTTTTCTAAAATCCAGCTCTGATGAAGAAGGGATCACCCTGCGAAACGCGTTAGCCTCTTGGTCAAGCTAACGCGTTTCGCAGGGTGATCCCTTCTTCATCAGAGCTGGATTTTAGATAGGTATCATCCATTAGGATTCAGTTGACATTGAAAGGAGGCATTCAGCCACTATGTGTCAGTAGTTCTGTCCGTTTTCTAAAATCCAGCTCTGATGAAGAAGGGATCACCCTGCGAAACGCGTTAGCTTGACCAAGAGTCTATCTCCCTTCCGGGTGGAACTCGCACGTGACTTGTAACCCTGGTGTTGGCTATGGATATTATATGCCTTTTTTACTGCTACTCTTGTGAGTATAATTTATCAATGAATTTATTAATTTTTTACTGAGGTAATGCGCAAGGTTGGTGCGCTCTTTTCTTTTATTCTCTACTACAGCCAACTTACCCCAGGCATCAGATAGAACCAACGTTGGAGTTAAAACAAAGACTGGCTTTTATTTACAAACAGCATAGCATTTATACACAAAAACCTTCCCCCTAGACAAGTCCCAGGGGACAATGATGTAGCACCCTACTAGGGTAGCTAGGGGGAGCTAATTGATTATTTTTTAGTTAGAGGCTTAATAGCAGCCTGGTGGAATAGTCAGAGGGTCATATTTGGGTCAGGGCTGAGAGGCCCTCTGGAACTTTCCCCTGATCTAGAGACTCGGAGAAGTCTCTAGAATTCAGTGGGTGAGGTGAGGAGGAGCTAGTTTGCACTCTCAAGGGATCCTGGCAAATCCCCAAGCAGGAGGCTTGGCATGGGGTCAGGACAGCCCTTAAGAGTGGCCGAGGCTGCTCAGCAGCAGGAGAGTTTGGGTGGACGATGGAGTGAACAGGATGGTGTGTGGAGCCTGGGAGGGGGTCCAGGAGAAGGGCCTACATGCAGCTAGAGGAACTGGAAGGGAGGATCTCTCAGCCTCACCGTCCCCTCCAAGCGGACAGCCTTGAATGCAGGGAAGGAGTCGGCCCAACATAAGGCCTGAAGGCAACCACCATCCCACGAGCTTGCAGGAGAGGACTGAGCGGGTAATCCCACACCCCAGGAAACGGGGACAGGGCATGCGGGTGGACAACCTGACTATCCTCCATCTGGAACTGCTTTCATCTAAAGTTGCAACTTCCAGGACCTCTTGGCCAGGGATTCCCTCGTGCAGCTGGGTGAAGAGGAAATTTCATCCGGGGCACACAAGGAGAGGCTGGATAGCTCTCCAAAAAGAGAAAACCCTTCTGACTACTTGTACATAGTTCCAGAAAGTTGTCCTCAGTCTTACAGTTCCTTGGTCATCCCATGTGTCCCTCATCCCCATACAGGTTTAAATCCCCTAATAAAATCCAATAAAACAAGTTCAAGGAGTGTCTACTGTCTCTGGAGTGCAAGTCTGGAAGGAAATGCGTGTTGCCTGGCTGTGCAGGGCTATAGGGGGACCCAAATCTCTAGCGATTCCTAAGAGGGTAGTGCTGCAATTACATAAACAAATAAACAATCAAACACAAGAAAATAATGTATTTCTTCCCGGCACCTAGCAGTTTGGACTCTGGAGGTGACTAACCCCTTGCCTACAGGGCACTTATACCCCTTTCTTTACCACGGCAATTTTCAGCTTTCAGCGCTATCGCACTTTGATTGACAATTGTGCGGTCATGCAACATTGTACCCATATGAAATTTTCATAATTTTTTTCTCACAAATATAGATTTCTTTTGGTGGTATTTAATCGCTGCTGGGCACTTCACTTTTTGCGCTATAAACAAAAAAAATGCAAAAAATGTGAAAAAAAAAGTTTCTTTGTTTCTATTATAAAATTTTTCAAACAGGTAATTTTTCTCCTTCACTGATGAGGCAGCACTGATGGGCACCAATAGGCGACACTGATGGGCACTGATAGGCAGCACTGATGGGCGGCACTGATAGGCAGCACTAATGAGGTGTCACGGATAGGTGGCACTAATGAGGTGTCACGGATAGACAGCACTGATAGGTGGCACTGACTGGCAGCACTGCTAGGCACTGACTGGCACAACTGCTGGGCACTGACTGGTGGCACTGACTGGGAGAACTGCTGGGCTGCACTGATGGGCAGATGGGTACAGGTGGGTGGCACTGGTGGGCGGCACTGGTGGGCACAGGTGGGTGGCACTGGTGTGTGGCACTGCTGATCCCCCCTCTGACAACTGCCGGTTCTCGGCAGTACTTTCCTCACTTTCTGACAGCGTGAGGAAAGTGCAGCCGAGAACCGGCAATTGCATTTCCCGGTGATCAGCGTGTCATTGGACACGGCTGATCATGTGGTAAAAGGCCGCTGTGATTGGCCTTTTACCGCATCACGCGATCAGCTGTGTTCGTAGGACACAGCGATCACGGAGATCGCCGGGGGCTCACAGCAGAGCACGTTCTGGGAGGACGTCATATGACCCCCCTCCCAGAACTGGCCGGCCGCAGTGTAGTCGTCATTCAGCTTTCTGCGGTTGGCAAGTAGTTAAACAAAGTGAGAGCTTAGCTCCTAAATCTAATTACAGCAAACAATAGTTGATGCCAGGAAGCCTGTAGCAGAAAATAATGTTTCTTAGCCCCACATATGCTGGAGTTCACCCTCTGCACACAGTTTTACTATGGACAGTATTCCAAGGGGTCCCAGAAACAGTCCCTCCAGCCCTAAGTGCATGGAAAGGGTAGCTGGTATAATTCACAGCCAGCCAGGTACCGTAATGGTGTATTTAGGTTTTGTGCTGCCCTAGGCAACACAAAAATTGCCCCCCCCCCCCCCCAGAGAGGACCTGACACCAACACACCCCCCGCCCCCCGTACAGAGAGACTGACATTTACCAACAACATCCCTGCCGCCCCCCCGTCACCCGAGAGAGCCTTCCACTACCGCCCCCCATACACTGGCCACCGACCCCCCCTTCCTGTGGAGAAAGAGAAAGACACTGATCTGTACAACTCTGGACATCCCCAGGAATGAGAGTCTAACTCTGCATACACCTGCAGCCTCTCTTGGATCCCACCTGGTCTCCATGCCACGTGTGCCCCTTCTTCTGGGGGGTAGCGCTGCCCCTCTGAAAAATGCTGCCCTAGGCAAATGCCTTGTTTGCCTTGTGGTAAATATGCCCCTGCAGGTACCCAGGGAAGTGATATAACCCTCTTGAGGAAAAGGTTCCTTGCAACCCCAATATGGTGGTCTCCTTAGTCCTGGGTACATAGTCGGTGGGAAGGAAGCTGGCCATGAGGACCCTCCAGAAGCCCAAGTCATGGTGGTTTCCGTGACAGGAAGGAACAACAGAGGTTTCTCTCATTCTTTCTAGTGTATCTGCTGGGAAAGGTCACCATTATCCCAGGCTCCCTGTGAGATGGGAGATCCCAGGAAAGGCGGCTGTATAATCACACAATCACTTTCACTTTGTCGAGAATCACCGATAGAAAAAAAAAAGGTACGAGGATCATGGCTGCAGCTTCAGCCGTGGTCCTGATATTGCCGATTGTTCCCGAGGATGTACAGGTATGTCCTAGGAATGGTATGCTGTTAACCCCTTCCAGTCCGGACACTTTCCCCCCCTTCCTGACCAGGGCAATTTTCAGCTTGCAGCACTATCACACTTTGAATGACAATTGCGCGGTCATGCAACACTGTACCCAAATTAATTTTTTACCATTTTTTTGAGACAGATAAAACTTTATTTTGGTGGTATTTATTCACCACTGGGATTTTTATTTTTTTTGCTATGTAAATGAAAAAGTCCAAAAATTTTGAAAAAAAGTGTTTTTTTTTATAACATTTTGCAAATAAATAATATTTCATCATAAATACTGGCCAAAATTTATTCCATTATCTTTTTAGTAAAAAAAAAAAAAAATCCAAATTAGTTTATAACCAACAATTATAATTTTTAAACATTTTTTTTACATTTTTATATATATATATATATATATATATATATATATATATATATATATATATATATATAAATTTTTTACATACTGTCACCCTAGCAGTACAGTGTCACCATGGTGACACTGTACTACTTGTGGGGGTTGATAAATATATATATTTTTTTTTACACATTGCTTTTACACCCATATAGGATGTAAAAGCAATCATTTCTCCTTCTCTCTGGCTGCATTCTTGCACTCATTGAGAAGTACTGAGTGAGCTGTGACTGGTCACAGCTTGTCACATGGTACAAGTCTGTTGTGAATAGCCCTGTACCATGTGACCTCTGTGATCATTCACACATTTCACTTGTAGTAAGCAATGATGTCACAAGTGACATCTTGCTTACTACTTTGCATGTGATCACTGATTGGCCAGTCAGTGATCACATGATCGGGAGGTCCCGTACAATGATCGGTGTTTCACTGTGTCCGGAGGACACAGTGGGCACCGGATCGCGGTGCTGCGCGCTCCCAGGGAGCACGCACAAGCAGGGTGTGGGAAAGCCGTTTAGAAATGGCCACCCGACCCTGCAGTGCCACCATCCGGCCGTTTATATGCAACAGCCGGTCGGGAAGTGGTTAAACCATATACAAATATAGACTTTTCTTTTCAATTTTGGATAAAGTAGGAAAGGAAAGTTACATCTCTCGTCAGTTGTTTTATCATCTGTGTCCTACGGGTTGAATTTCCCTTACAACAGGAAGGGGAATGAAATCTCTTTATATTCTCACGTCTGCTGACAGTTGTGGGTGTAATTGGCTATTGTTAGCAGTAAAGTCGGTAGCACATACAGAGTGTATACATACTTACCTAGCCGTCTAATTTATTTCATGCCTCTCCTGGGAGCCAAGTGTAGAAACACAATTACTGCACATTAATAATTTCAACAAAGTCAACAGGAACTAAAATGGTACACAATAACTATGGTAATCACTACATATTCCGTGACAGAACCCCTGGAAATTGTATGAAGGATCTTATGTAGACAATGCATGAAAGAACTCCTACACATTACTTGAAGAGATGTCTATAGATTATATGAAGGAACTCCTACACGTAATAAGAAGGAACTACTAATAAAAAGAAAGGAACTTCTAGAAATTATAAAAGAAAACTTTAGACATTATATAAAGAAACTTCCACACATTACATAAGAACTCCTAACCATTACATGAGGAGATGTCTACAGATTATTTGAAGAACCTCTTAAACATTATATGAAAAAAACTTTTAGACTCTGGATTAATAAACTCCTGCATGAAGTAACACATGTCTACACATCATATGAAGGAACTCCTACAAAACACAAGAATGAAATCTTGGACATTACATCAAGAAGTCCTACACATTATATCAATGATCTCCTGGACATCACACCAAGAACTCCTACACAATTGCATAATGTCTACACATCATATGAAGGAACTCCTAAAAAAAATTACAAGAATGAAATCTTGGACATGACATCAAGAAGTCCTACACATTATATCAATGATATCCTGGACATCACACCAAAAACTCCTACACATTACTTGAGATGTCTATAGATCACATGAAGGAACTCCTACACGTAATAAGAAGGAACTACTAATAATAAGAAGGAACTTCTAGAAATTATAAAAGAAAACTTTAGACATTATATAAAGAAACTTCCACACATTACATAAGAACTCCTAACCATTACATGAGGAGATGTCTACAGATTATTTGAAGAAACTCTTAAACATTATATGAAAAAAACTTGTAGACTCTAGATAAAGAAACTCCTGCATGGAGTAACACATGTCTACACATCATATGAAGAAACTCCTACAAAATACAAGAATGAAACCTTGGACATGACATCAAGAAGTCCTACACATTATATCAATGATCTCCTGGACATCACACCAAGAACTCCTACACAATTGCATAATGTCTACACATCATATGAAGGAACTCCTTAAAAAAAATACAAAAATGAAATCTTGGACATTACAGGAAGAAGTCCTACACACTGGGTGTCACCCATCCTCTGGAACTCCCTGCCCCAACCCATCAGATTATCACCTACTCTCCTCTCCTTTAGGCGCACCCTGAAAACCCATCTCTTCAGGGAAGTCTACCCCACCCCCTGCTAACTTGCCGACCTCCTCCACTCTTCCTACCACTCCATCCCCCACAGCTATCTCCTCCTGTGCCACCATCCCCTCCCTCCTAGATTGTAAGTTCCAAGGAGCAGGGCCCTCGATCCCCTCATGTTTTGCATTGTATTGTTATTGTTCTGTCACATGTTCTGTCCCCCTTTGTAATGTACAGCGCTGAGCGAACTATCGGCGCTTTATAAATACTGTATAATAATAATAATAATAATATCAATGATCTCCTGGACATCACACCAAGAAGTCCTACACAATTGCATAAAGTAATGTCTACACATCATATGAAGGAACTCCTAAAAAAATACAAGAATGAAATCTTGGACATTACATCAAGAAGTCCTACACATATCAATGATCTCCTGGACATCACACCAAGAACTCCTACACAATTGCATAATGTCTACACATCATATGAAGGAACTCCTAAAAAGAATACAAGAATGAAATCTTGGACATTACATGAAGAAGTCCTACACATTATATCAATGATATCCTGGACATCACACCAAGAACTCCTACACAATTGCATAATGTCTACACATCATATGAAGGAACTCCTAAAAAGAATACAAGAATGAAATCTTGGACATTACATGAAGAAGTCCTACACATTATATCAATGATCTCCTGGACCTCACACCAAAAACTCCTATACATTACTTGAGATGTCTATAGATTACATGAAGGAACTCCTACACGTAATATGAAAGAACTACTAATAATAAGAAGGAACTTCTAGAAATTATATAAAGGAAACTTTAGACATTATGCAAAGGAACTTCCACACATTACATCAAGAACTCCTAAACAATACATGTGGACATGTCTACAGATTATTTGAAGAACCTCTTAAACATTATATGAAAAAAACTTGTAGACTCAGTAACACAGGTCAACGTGGCAAAATTGTGCTTAGGCATTGAGATTTGTTTTACCCTCAGGAGTGAAGGGGTTAAAGTAATAAGTCCTAAACATTACATGAAGTGATGTCTACACATTATCTGAAGGAACGCCTAGACATTACATAAAAAGGAATAAATAACAGTTTATGACCTGTACACTCAGAGTCACCAAAACAAGCTATAGCCAAAGCATGGCAGACTGACTCCCTTTCCTTGGAAGCTGTAAAATCTAAGATACGCTGGATGCTCACGAATCATAAATTGACTGCCAAACGTAATGCTACCATGCATACTTTTCAGAAAACGTGGGACCCATGGATCTTTACTTGCATGCCTCCAGACTTTGACCATCATCTCCTAGACCTATGAGTGGACATTCCCTTTACATAAAATTGATGGGCCACCGTTTAGCCTTCTGTGATGCTCCTCCCCCCAATTTTGATCCCCCTCTGCACTTCTCTGCTTCTTTCTTTACCCATCTAATCCCCTCTTTCATCTGTTAACTGCATACAAGGTGTCACTTAGCCTTGGCCTTGAAGCCAGATATTGGTCAAATACACAAATATTATATTGTTTGCATCGGAGACTTTTTGACCTGTGCCTAACCATTGGCTCGCGAGCCATGCTGATGATGCCCTATGTATCCTGTTTTGGGCTTGTGACGGGAGTCACTTTGGGTGGGGGGGGCCATAGAACCCAGCTCACTTTGGAGAGGTGGGAAGACCCCTGTCTCAGCTCCCCATATCCCTCTTATGTGTAAGTCACCCTGTGCCTGTTAGGGGTACAGGGTGATCTGTCCTAATATTGTGTAGACATGTGTAGGTGGGGTGGGGGTTGTGGATTGTTCGGTGTTATTTGGTTGCATCCCATTGTTCTATTGTGTATCTTGCTTGGGAGCAAACTATTATTTGGTGCTATATAAACTCGATGTAATAATAATAATAACAACTATTATGGGATGCATCCTTCTCATCCAGCCCGCTACAGCTCTTCAGTCCAGCAAGCTCACATCTGGCTCATGTTCTCTGCTGCATTACCACAGTCTGCCGCCACTCATGCTACATGCCAGCTCATCTGTTGCCAGCCTGTCCTGCTGCCACATCTGCCTGCTGACAACTGCTACCTATGCAGACTACTGGAGTGGTCACAGGCACTCATACCCCGCCATGCTATTGCGGCTGCTGTCTCATACCAAGGGCCCCTGAGCTGGAACTGTACGAGAGGCCTTCTTCTTCTTGTCAGGCTCGCTAATGTGACACCGACCCTCCTCCTCCCTACCAGGATCTGCCTAGTCTCCAATCCAGTCGGAAGAGGCACGTTAAAGGGGACCCCCACTCTACCACCTGCCTTCAATGGTGTTTCTGTTAAATTGACCATGTCAGCTAAAAATGTAGGCCAGATTAGATTATCCTGCAGGAGAAGAGGTGAGTATAGAAGGTCCAAAAAAGCTCATCAGTGGTCCCATTGGCAGAGAAGCCCTTTGTCATATGTCTAAGGATAGGTTGGAGTCATTTGGTATAGTATGACGACGGCGCGTTGTCCAGATTGCAGATCACATGCTGCCACTGTACTATACTGAATGACTCCGACCTATCCTTAGACATAGGACAATAGCTACTTCTGCTGACTGGACCACCAATACTCATCTTTTTCAAACACCTGCCTGAGCACCCCAAAAAAAGGATCCAGGGCTAGGACCCTCATGACATCGAGAGCGACCACTTTCATCCTGTGTGGAGACAGGGTTTTCTCCACCTGTACACATGGAAGGTTGTGTTTAATGCCATGAGGTTGCATCCCATTGTTCTATTGTGTGTCTTGTTTGGGAGCAAACTATTATGGGATGTATGTGTTTATGTGTATTGGCTTGGTGGGGGGGTGTCTCCAGCAGCCCTCCCTCCTGATGGAACTGTGTGCTGGTGTGTCTCTTGTTACTAAATGTAGATTGCCCCGCCCTGTGTCATTATGCAGGGGGGGTTATTCCCTTGAATGTATATATCTTGTATCTGTGTACAAATAAAGTAGTCTACCTCCTGGTTTACGTCAAGACTGGTGTTGTCTAGTCTTGTATGGTCGGCTGTGGTGTCTGTTGTCCGTGTTCTGACGGGGAAGCGGTATCCTAACGGAAGTACCCAAGTGCAGTCTGGGATCGGTGCCGTTACAGGGCTGTTGTGTGCAAACAATAAATATTATTGAACTAAAACTGCCACACATTGCATCAAGGAACGCTTAGACATTACACCAAGAACTCCTAAACATCACATGAAGAGATATTTACGCATTATCTGAAGAAACTCCTAGACAGAACATGGTGAGATCTTACACATTACATGAAAAAAAAGACAGACTAAAAAAGAACGTCATTTTATATCCCTGAGCCATGAGTTCTCTCCCCACTTGGCACTTGGAATAATCAAGATGGAATTATCAGCCAATATCAAAACTTTCATGTAACAATTTCTATACTATCTGTATGTTATTCATTATCAAAGAAATACTGTATTACCCGGCTCTGTTCTAGATAGAGAGAGGATACAGCTGTGACTTTCGCACATATTTCTCCATTATTTCCACTCAGTCACTAACCACTTTGCCTTCAGTTTCTATTCTGGCGTACTCTATCAGTGTTGCAGCAGGATGTATGAAACCAATAATCATTTTAGGGAGCTGACCACCAATGTAAGGGGCATTCTTCCCACTGACCCCCAATGTAAGGGACATTCTTCCCACTGACCCCCAATGTAAGGGACATTCTTCCCACTGATCACCAATGTAAGGGACATTCTTCCCACTGACCCCCAATGTAAGGGACATTCTTCCCACTGACCACCAATGTAAGGGACATTCTTCCCACTGACCACCAATGTAAGGGACAGTCTTCCCACTGACCACCAATGTAAGGGGCATTCTTCCCACTGACCACCAATGTAAGGGACATTCTTCCCAATTTTTCTTTATTAAAAGTCTCGCAATCAATAAACATAAAATATTATACAGAATATAAAAAAATTATATATATTTACAGCAAAACGAAAATAAACATAGCAAAATCTGCTGTCAGACAAAAGCAAACGTCTTAGAAATGAACATAACATAATTGGGGAAATAAATCGTACTACCACTCACATCACTACACCAGACATCAAACCTGTGAGGTCAAGAAACCACCCCGCCCCCCTTATGCATGCAGCCCTTCTTCAAAAAAGATCTTAATCAACAAAAACTACGGGAGTGAAAAGAACAGTATAAGGAAAGAGCCCCTCACCCAGAGATGGACAGTTCACCAAAGGCAGGTCTGATATTCCTCCACGCCCTTATCCAGACCGCCCGAGGCTCTCTGACCCTCTCAAGACCCCGAATCTTCCCAACCTCACCCAGAATATCGTGCACCACCACCTCTACAGGGAGGACTTTCTTCCGCAGGGTAATCTGACACCGTGCGTTCCATGTGAAGTAACGGACAACTATACTAACTAGAAAAAGTGTATCCAAATCAAAGTCCCAGTGAGCTGGGAATGCCCCGTACACCCACTCTGCATAACTCATGCGATAGAGAAAGGGGATGCCCAGAACCCTCCCCACCCTTTTATACACCTCTATGTTAAAGGGACACAGGAGCAGAAAGTGGTCCATAGACTCCACTTTACCAACACACTCTGCTCTAGGACAATCATCCACAGGGCGGTGCTTCAGGTTCCCTCTCACATAGAGCCTTCCATGGAAAGCGAGCCAGGCTTGATCCCTAAACTTCAAAGGGATTCTCTCCAAATTAATTAAACGCAATCCCTCCCTCATTACGGAGCCTGGGCAATCCTTTAAGGCCAGTGACACACTGAAAGCAGAAGCCAAAATCCTCTCCCCCAGAAGCTTCCTGGGAAGGGACCTGATATCCTCCACTGTCACCTGCCACTGCCGAAGTATTTTCAGACACGGGGCAACATAAGCCGGGAGCTTGCCATGTCGGACTCTCAGACTTTTCACTGGGCCGCCATCTTCCCAGCAATGCAGAAAAGGCCTAAACCAAGACTGAAAAATACCCACCCATCCCGGCGGGGTCTCTGCTAACATATTACCAAGATTGTACTTTAAAAAGAGCAAAGAAAAGAAAACTATTGGGTTGACCATTCCTAGGCCACCCTCCCGCCTGGACAGGTAAGTTACATTGCGTTTGATCAGGTTCAGCCTATTTCCCCATAACAGTTGGAAAAAACAGCTGTAGACCTGTGCATAGAGAGATACCGGCAAGATACAGACGAAGCCGACATATAAAAAGATCGGTATCAGGTAAGTTTTGATCAAGTCAACCCTCTCTCTCAAGGAAAGCCTCCATCTCTTCCAGCTCGCTACTTTGGCATTGGCATTTACCAACCTGCTTTCCCAGTTTCGATGACCATAGTCACCAGGACCAAATTTGATGCCCAAAATTTTAATTTCCTGCTGGGGCTCTGGGAAGGCATCCGGAAGTTCAAAGCTTTCACCCTCCTCACCCATCCAGAAAACTTCACTCTTTTCATGGTTGACTTTAGAGCCAGAAGCCTCCGTGTACTGCTCTATCACAGAGACCACCTCCTGCGCCTCCTCAGTCCCAGAGATAATAACAGACACATCATCAGCATAGGCAACGACCTTCAAAGGCGGCACACCAGCAATGCCCAGCGGCACCCCGCACAACAATGCGCCCTCTAGCCTGCTTACAAAGGGATTGATTGCGAAAGCATATAGCAGGGGGCTCAAAGGACATCCCTGGCGCACACCAGAGCCGACCTCAAAAGGCCGCCCAACCCAACCATTAACAAGTGGGAAGCTCTCAGCCCCTTTATATAATGTCTTCAGCCAATCTATAAACCTCCCCTGCAGGTCGTATCTACCAAGCAGCAACCACAGATATTCATGATTCACTCGATCAAAAGCTTTCGCCTGATCCAATGCCAGCAAGTACTTTCTCCATCCAGCAGCCCTGCATCGTTCCAAAGCCTCCCGGATAGCCAAAACTGCTGAAAAGGTACTTCTACCTTGGACCGAACAGTGCTGATGGCTGGACAACAAATCGCCTGCTACTGACGACAAGCGCCAAAAAAGAATCTTTGCCAAGATCTTTCTATCAACATTGAGAAGACTGATGGGGCGCCAGTTCTCAATCATTGAGGGGTCTTTACCTTTTGACAGAAGAATCACAGCGGATTGCCTCATGGAGGGAGGGAGCGAACCCTCTTCTAGACAGCTGTTAAAAACCTCTGCTAAAAAGGGAGCCAGAATGGACTTAAAACACTTGTAAAATTCAGCTGTCAATCCATCTGGCCCAGGCGATTTTTTGGTAGCCAGCTTGTCTATAGCATGAACTACCTCATCCGTTGAAATTGGTTCTGTCAAATTCATCAAAAGCAATACACCATTTCCCAATCCTGGAGTAGAATCCAGAAAGCTTTCCATCCTGTCCCGGCTAAGGTCCTTTCTTCCCAGGAGGTCTGCATAATACAACCCAAAGATCTCCAAGATCCTTGATCTGGACTTCACCAAGGAACCCGTACTGTCTTTCAGGCCAATGACCGTCTTAACTGCTATGCCTTGCTTACAGTTCTGGTAAGGATCAGGTAAGTGATATTTCCCATAATCCCTCTCCAGAACCAAGGAGGCATGCCGGTCATATTGACACTTCCTAAGAAGAAGCTTCACTTCAGAGATCTCCCCTGGATCTCCTCCATACGAGACAAGACGATCAAGCTTCCTCCGCAAATGCTGGTAGGCAATATACATACCAAGCTGCTTCTTCTTACTTATGGCCTTGAAAAGTCCAATCGCCCTTTGTTTCACAAGCTCCCACCACTCTGACTTACAGCTGCAAAAGTCCAGAATAGAAACCTGTGCCTGAAAAAAATCCTCAAAGGATTGTCTTACCTCTACATCTTCCAGGAGAGCCGAATTCAGTTTCCAGACACCCCTTCCCCTGGGTGGAGAGTCCGAGGCATTCAGAGTCACAGACAGCATACAGTGGTCAGAGAACTCCACCACCTTCAACTCAGGAGCCGAGAAAGCAGAGTTCTCCTTTAAAAAAAACCTGTCTATCCTGCTCTGACTATTCCCTCTCTGAAATGTGAACCCCGTGCTGCCAGGGCAGTGCTTAATGTGCACATCTACCAGGCCTGCCTGTCTAACCAAATCTCTGAGAAAAACGCTATCATAACCCAGCCTGTCTATGGAGCCTCTCCTGTCTATGGAGCCTCTCCTGTCTTCAGGCCTAATTATGGTGTTAAAGTCACCTCCAAAGACAACCTGCTGGGACGTAAAAAGGAAGGGCTTGATCTTTGTGAGGAGGCATTTCCTGCCCCATTTTGACTGGGGTCCATAGATATTGATCAGACGCAGGTCCTGCCCCCTAACAGAGACGTCTAAGACCATGCATCTCCCCATTTCTACCTCAATTACCCGCCGGCACGTTACCATATCGGTTTTAAAAAGGACCGCAACTCCGCTGCAAGGTTCAGCCGCAAGAGACCAAAAGGAGGGACCACATCTCCACTCCCTTTTTGCTAGATAGACATCGGCCAATGTATTGAGCCAGGTCTCTTGCAAAAATAAAATCTCAGCATCAAACTCACTGAGCAAAAATAAGGCCGTATCACGAGCTCTTGCAGATTTAATGCTGGCGACATTAATGGTCACCACCTTTAACAGAGTGGGAACTGCCATCAGGATGATTGGGGTAGTCGTTTCCTAACCTCTACCACACTCTCATCACCCGAAACAGCTCTCTTCAGAGTATGTGACTCCCCCTCATCCATAGATGATAGAGAAATGGATACATCAGATACCATCTCATCACCTGACAAAACTGAAAAAGTATTGCCAAGAGGGACCCCTCCTGGATCTGATTCTGAGGAAGAGAGGACAGCTCTTCTCATCCTCCTCTTCTTCTTCTTCCTGTTCTCCTTCACCCTCTCCCACCCTTCATCAGCCGAATCCCCCCCAGCAGGAGGTGAGACATGGGACATGGATACCCCTACCTGAGCCCCATCGGCTCCACCCCCATCCGGCACCCCCACAACCTCCTGACCACGTTTGCGCTGTCGGGGGACAGGTACCGGAGGTGGAGTAGACCGAGAGGGGAGATCCACTAAACCAGCCCCCCCAGCAGCTTCCGCCAGTCTGGAGGATCTACGTACTGTAGGATTAGGGACAGAAGGGACAGACTCAGGGGTGACATTACTGGGGGAAACACAATCTGACACAACAGACGGAACAGACACAGGAGGGGCAACAACAGTTTCCTCCCTAGCATCAGCTGCCTCATCCTCTTTATCCAGCCTCTGCAGCTCAGCCTCCAGTCCTGGCAGGTTGTGTAGTGCCTCTGGGCACAGACTGTATGGATGACCCAGCTGCTGGCACAAATTACACCGAATCTCGGTGCATTCTTTGGCCAAATGGCCAAAATCCTGGCACAGTGAGCACTTCTTGATGGTGCAGGACGATGCAAAATGTCCTTTCTCTCCGCATTTGTTACAAACTTTAGGCTGACCTTGATAGAAAATGGTCAGCCTATCCCTCCCCAGAAAGGCTGAGCAGGGAAGATGCTGAACCACATTGCCCAGCACCCTCAATTGCACTGACACCGTCCAGGCCCCTGTCCATATCCTATGCTCATCCAGGACCTTCCGCAGTGGGGTGAGGACCTCACCATGTCGGCGTAGCTAAACTACTAAATCAGCCTCTGGTATGGATTCATTCCGGACCACAATTGTCACCGATTTTATCAAAGGCTGTCTGGAAACCACCTTTGCCACCAAACCTTTCCACTGCTGAAGGCTCCTGCACCTCCAATATCTCTCCCAAAACAGGTCCAGGCCTTCAGGTTTTACAAATGACAAATCGTATTCATAGCTGCCGACTGGGCAGATCAACGCAAACACATCACAGGCTTTAAACCCCATCTCTAGAATCAACTCCGCCACCCTCCCCCTTACTGGTGGATTCCCTTCCCCCTCCCACTTCAACTGCACAACATTCCTTCTCCTGACCCCACCAACCATCCCACCACCAAACCTCCCCAAATTGTGACCATTAACATTCCCAACACTACCCCCACCCCCCTTGGTGCGACTCCCCAAAACAGAGGCATAGCTCCCCCCAATCCTCCCAGCAGCAGAAACATTTGTGTGTCTGGGAGCGTCTGGTGCAACTCTAGCAGATACCGATTGCACAGATCCGGGATTGGATGGTGTATCCTCTTTCTGCTGAGCAGGGGGAGAAATGTCATTTTTAGTCTTATCAGCAACGTTAACCCCTTCACCTCCACCCACCACATCCATTGCTTTACCAGTCTCAACAGTCATAGAGTTCACAGCAAAGTCCGCACTCACTGCTGCAACCATAGAAGCTCCAGTAGTCATCTCTTCATCCAAGAAAGGACACTCAGCCCAGGACTGGATCGGATTCTCAGACACAGCAACAAGTGAGACATCCATGTTTGCTGTTTGCTCTCCATGTTGTGCAGTGTGCTGCTCCCCTCCCCCACCAGCATCAATCAGCTCTGGAGCACCTGGGAGCTCAGGTGAAACAGTCTCTCTGCAGGTGGCAGCCATCTTGCCTTTGGAGGGACTACCGGTCTCAGCAGGAACAGCAGCAGCAATTTCCATCTGTGGGGTGCTTGGTGCAGGTTCATCCACATTCCCCTGATGGTCTGGAGACCTCTCTGCCAGGGATTTTTCCTCCAGGTTGGATGAGGATTCCTCCACAGCAGGCTGCTTGCAGAGCTCCTCATCCACAGTACTCACCACAGCAGGTGGGGCAGACATGCTGGGAGCAGCCATCTTGGTATACTAGGATCTCTCCACCAGTCTTGGCTTTGCTGCTCTGTACCTCCTCTGTCCATCTTCAGGGACTTCTGCAGGGTCATCAGTGAAGGCAAACTTGTCTGCTCTCAGGGGTGACTCCATGTGCTGGATGAACCTCAAGGTTCCATACTCACCCTCAACCCCCTGGCTGGTTGCCACTGGTGATTCCACAGCCTGACATGGGGGGAGAGACGCTGATGTAGATGGAGCCGGGTCATCCATTACCTGAGGCTGCTGATCCACAGAGCTCACTGATGTCTGGCTGGCAAATCTCCTCTCATTTTCAAATTTTTCTTTAAATGCTCCACTTCTTGCTTTCAACTTTACTAATAATAAAGATTGTCTCTTTACTTTCTCCTCCATGTGCTGGAGCGCTGGCTTCATGCCCAATCTGTTCTTGCTCCAGGCCTGGCAGTATTTGGCTCTGAAGGTTTTGTGTTCAGATTTTAAAACATTAAGTTTCTCCTCAGCTCTTCCAATAGTCACAAATCTATCAACAATCTTCTGTCTGAAGACATCAACATCCTCACCAGGCCCGGGACCCACAGTCAGGTCCTCCACCTCCTCCTCTTCACTAGGCCCGGTCTCATCAGGGGAATCCCTCCCAGGGCCTCCCCCTGGATCAGGCATGGTTCCTGGGCCAAGCTAGCAGGCAAGGCCCAGGCTTGAAACCGCTGGTTCTCAGGGAGAGCTCCTTCAGTGTGTCCTCCTCCTGCTCCCACTGACCACCAATGTAAGAAGCATTCTTCCCACTGACCCCCAATGTAAGGGACATTCTTCCCACTGACCCCCAATGTAAGGGACATTCTTCCCACTGATCACCAATGTAAGGGACATTCTTCCCACTGACCCCCAATGTAAGGGACATTCTTCCCACTGACCACCAATGTAAGGACATTCTTCCCACTGACCCCCAATGTAGGAAGCATTCTTCCCACTGACCTCCAATGTAGGAAGCTTTCTTCCCACTGACCCCCAAAGTAAAGCGAATTCTTCCCACTGACCACCAATGTAAGGGACATTCTTCCCACTGACCCCCAATGTAAGGAACATTCTTCCCGCTGACCACCAATGTAAGGGACATTCTTCCCACTGATCACCAATGTAAGGAACATTCTTCCCACTGACCACCAATGTAAGGGACATTCTTCCCACTGATCCCCAATTGAAGAGACATTCTTCCCACTGACCCCCAATGTAAGGGACATTCTTCCCACTGAACACCAATGTAAGGGACATTCTTCCCACTGACCCCCAATGTAAGGGACATTCTTCCCACTGACCTCCAATGTAAGGGACATTCTTCCCACTGACCACCAATGTAAGGGACATCCTTCCCACTGACCACCAATGTGAGGGACATTCTTCCCACCGACCACCAATGTAAGAAGCATTCTTCCCACTGACCCCCAATGTAAGGGACATTCTTCCCACTGATCACCAATGTAAGGGACATTCTTCCCACTGACCCCCAATGTAAGGGACATTCTTCCCACTGACCACAAATGTAAGGGACATTCTTTCCCCTGACCACCAATGTACGGGGCATTCTTCCCACTGACCCCCAATGTAAGGGACATTCTTCCCACTGACCCCCAAAGTAAAGCGAATTCTTCCCACTGACCACCAATGTAAGGGACATTCTTCCCACTGACCCCCAATGTAAGGAACATTCTTCCCACTGACCACCAATGTAAGGGACATTCTTCCCACTGATCACCAATGTAAGGGGCATTCTTCCCACTGACCACCAATGTAAGGGACATTCTTCCCACTGACCCCCAATGTAAGGGACATTCTTCCCACTGACCACCAATGTAAGGGACATTCTTCTCACTGACCACCAATGTAAGGGATATTCTTCCCACTGACCACCAATGTAAGGGAGATTCTTCCCACTGACTTCCAATGTAAGGAGCATTCTCCCCACTGACCCCCAATGTAAGGAACATTCTTCCCACTGACCACCAATGTAAGGGACATTCTTCCCACTGACCCCCAATGTAAGGGACATTCTTCCCACTGACCTCCAATGTAAGGGACATTCTTCCCACTGACCCCCAATGTAAGGGAGATTCTTCCCACTGACTTCCAATATAAGGAGCATTCTTCCCACTGACCCCCAATGTAAGGGACATTCTTTCCACTGATCACCAATGTAAGGGACATTCTTCCCACTGACTTCCAATGTAAGGAGCATTCTTCCCACTGACCCCCAATGTAAGGGACATTCTTCTCACTGACCCCCAATGTAAGGGACGTTCTTCTCACTGACCACCAATGTATTGGTTATAACAGGGGTTTCCCAAGACCAGAAAATGATTTGAAGGGTTCCTCTGGGACAAGGAGGTTGGGAAGGTTTCTGTACACCATCTGTCAATCACTGCGATTACTTGCATTATCTCCCATATGTAACCAGCAAAATGTGGGTCATGTTTGTTGAACCTCAGACTGCAGATGTTGAGGGACCTGAAATGACTGGAACTAAAGGCGCTCGTTCCACAGACACCGACTTTCTTATTGCTTCTGATCCTCAAGAAGGAATCTTAATGTACGAAGTACAAGCCGATTAACCCCCCAGCGCTGTCACCAGGATTGGCCTGGATTCAGTGATCGATGTTCCTCACGAATCTCCTGACCCTCACACGGCGTATTTGTCTGTCCTCCTCCCCAGGAATATCATCTGTTGCCGCGCACCGTGACATTTCCGTACAATAAAAACCAAATGCAATTTTCTGCCAGCGCGACCCAAAGCCAACGGGGGAGCCAGATGGGCTTTGTATAGAAATCGCTCTGCTTTGACGTTCGCTCAGAATACTAATGCCTTAAACAGGTAGCATAGTGGATGGAGAAATCCATGTTTTATTCATCTGTTCTCCTCCAGTAAGGAGGGGGCTGCGATGGGAAGGGGGGGTTTGTGTTCCACGTTATGAGGCTCTCTGCGATTTTAGGGCTCAACGGGTCTCATTTACCTCATCTTCTATCCATTCGGTCGTACCCTTGGTGATTGCACGGACTGTCACTCTTAAGCGACTTTTTTCCATGAATTCTCTTAGCAATTATTTTACAGGGTAGGTTGCCAGGTCTTTCCCCAACCCCCACCATGCAGGAGATCCCACATGGCCAGGGATGAAACTAGGACAATGTAGACAGGAGCCAATTAACCTACCAGCATGTCTTTGGAGTGTGGGAGGAAACCGGAGTACCCGGTAGAAACCCACACGGGCACAGGGAGAACATGCAAACTCCATGCAGGAGGCGCCATGGTCGGGAATCGAACCCATGACCCATTTACTGCACGGCAGAACCACTAAGCCACTGTGCCGCCCTACTTCATCTTACTCCATTCTGAGACTGAACGTCAGGCAAACAGTTTTAACCCCTCACCTGCCAGGGGCACTTTCCCCCCCTTCCTGCCCCCAGGCTGATTTTCAGCTTTTAGCGCTGTCACGCTTTAAATGACAATTGTGCGGTCATGCAACACTGTACCCATATGACATTGCTATCTTTTTTTTTTCACACACATAGAGCTTTTTTTTTGGAGGTATTTAACCCCTCGCCTGCCGGGGCACTTTTACCTGCCTTCTTGCCCTCAGGCCAATTTCCAGCTTTCAGCGCTGTCTCACTTTAAATGACAATTGCGCGGTCATGCAACACTGTACCCGTATGACATTGTTATCTTTTTTTCACACACATAGAGCTTTTTTTTTTGGTGGTATTTAACCCCTCGCCTGCCGGGGCACTTTCACCCCCTTCCTGCCCTCAGGCCAATTTTCAGCTTTCTGCGCTGTCTCGCTTTAAATGACAATTGTGCGGTCATGCAACACTGTACCCGAACAACATTTTCATCTTTTTTTTGTGTGAGACAGACAGAGCTTTCTTTTGGTGGTATTTAATCACCGTTGGGGTTTTTTTTTTTTTGCTAAACAAACTAAAAAGGACTGAAAATGTAAAAAAAAAAAAAGTTCTGTTATAAAATTTTGTAAATAAGTAATTTTTCTCCTTCGCTGATGTGCGCTAATGAGGCTGCAGTGATGGGCACTGATAGGCTGCACTGATGAGGAGGCACTGATAGGCGGCACTGGTGGGCATTGACAGGCAGCACTGATATATGGCACTTATAGGCGGCACTGATAGGCGGCACTGATGAGCACTGATAGGCGACACTGATTGGAACTGATAGGTGGCACTGATAGGTTTTACTGACTGACACTGATAGTTGGCACTGAAACACAGCTCTGATGGCCACTGATATGTGGCATTGATGTGCACTGATAGGCACTGATATGTGGCATTGATGGGCACTGATAGGCACTAATATGTGGCATTGATGGGCACTGATATGTGGCATTGATGTGCACTGATAGGCACTGATATGTGGCATTGATGGGCACCAGGGGCGGACTGACAACTCATGGGGCCCCCGGGCAATAGGGGATCATGGGGCCCCTGTGTCCTTGCCCAAACTCAAAAAAGCCTATGAAAAAGGTACCAGGGGCATCTCATGGGGCCCCCTACTGACCCTGGGCCCTCGGGCAGTGCCCGAGTTTCCAAATGGTTAGTCCGCCCCTGATGGGCACTGATATGTGGCATTGATGTGCACTGATAGGCACTGGTATGTGGCATTGATGGGCACTGATAGTCACTGGTATGTGGCATTGATGGGCACTGATAGGCACTGGTATGTGGCATTGATGGGCACTGATAGGCACTGGTATGTGGCATTCATGGGCACTGATAGGCACTGGTATGTGGCATTGATGGGCACTGACAGGTGGCACTGATGGATCTACACTGATCATCAGTGCCCTGATGACCAGCGTAGATGTCCCCTCTGAGGAATGCCACTTATGTATATATATATGTGATTTTGTGCAGCCATGTAGCAGTAGTTCTGCTGCTATAGGCCGGCAGGGCAGCAGTTAATGTAAAAGAGATCAGGGTGGCTAAATAACCGCTGGATCACTTTTACATGTGGCGGAAAAGGATCCCCTCCTGCCGCCTTCCACCACCTTACTGAGCTCTCACGTTCCACCGGGCAGCCCGGAACAGAGATGACTGTGGAATGGAACTTCCCCAATCATCTCTATGGTCTATAAAACAGGAAGGGGCGGTACTTTGTCACCTCCGGGGTTCCGGGGTTTTGCTCGTATGCAAACAAGTCATCTCCAGATTGTACCAGCATCTGACCAAACCGGTATCGGTGTTTGATTAGAGGCGTGAGGGCATAGGAGAGATCTGGGGTCTCAATAAAGAGGACCTGTCACAGCCCATGTGATAGAAATAAAGCTGATCAAGTAAAAACAGTGTATAAATAAAAATATGCTGAAAAAAAATTAAAGCCCCTCCCATGCTCATGTGAACTGGTGAACGCATACGTTGGTCCCGCACACATAACAGCGATCGCACCACACATGCGAGACATCACCGCAAACGTCAGAGCGAGAGCAATAATCCCGGCACCAGACCCCCCGTGTTCCTCTAAACCGGTGACCTGTAAAGGCTTTTAAATCGCTGCCTATGGAGATTTTTAAGTATCGTAATTTGTTGCCACTCCATGGGACGTACGCAATTTTAAAGTGTGACATATTCGGTATCTATTTCCTCGGTGCAGCATCATCTTTTATAGCTTATGAAAAAATGAGGTATTATGTATTATGTTCAATAAAGTATATTTTCTCCCAAAAATCTAGTGTTTGAAAAGCCTCTTTGCAAACATTGTGCGACATAAAAAAATGTAAAAAAAAAACACTGCAATACCCACCATTTTATTCTCTGGGGCCTCGGAGAAAAAAAATAAATAAATAATAATTAAAAAAATTTAAATAAATAATAATAATAAATAAAAAAATAAATAAATAATAATTTTAAAAAAATAGTTAAAAAAAATTAAATAAAATATTAATTAAAAAAAATAAAAATAAAATAAATAAATAAATAAATATAATGTTTGGGGGTTCTAAGTAGCTTTCTGGCAGAAAAAAAGCTGATTTTTACATGTAGGAGGGGAGTGTCAGAATTGGTTCGGTATTGAGCTGGTTAAATATTTTTTTCAGTTATGATATGTTAACGGCAGAAATATAAATGAGGTGTTATCCTCCGACAGCAGCCAGGTTGAAGCCCTTGATAGCCGAGGTGTAATACGTATGGCAGAGGTTAAATTCCGCACTCCCCAGCTTTGCTGCCTACACTAAGCAACGGCATCAAGCTCACCGAACATACAAAACACATTTATTTATTAACCACTTCAGTCCCGGGCACTTTCAGCCCCTTCGTGTCCAGGCCAGGTTACAGCTTTCAGCGTTGTCACACTTTGAATGACAATTGTGTGGTCATGCGACACTGTACCCAAATGACATTTTTTTTACAATTTTTTGAGACCGATAAGGCTTTCTTTAGGTGGTATTTGATCACCACTGGGATTTTGTTTTCTTGTTAGCAAGTGAATAAATACTGACATTTTGGGAAAAATGTTTTTCTTAATTTCTTTTATAAAATTTTGCAAATAAGAAATTTTTTTTCTTCACTGATGGGCGTTGATGAGGCTGCACTGAGGAGAAGCACTGATGGGCAGTATTGATGGACGCATGCAGACAGCACTGATGGGAATCTCTCAATATTGTCTGATCGATGTTTATAAACAATGTTACTTTGTATCTCTCTGTCTCCCGTCTGATCGATGTTTATAAACAATGTTACTTTGTATCTCTCCATCTCCCGTCTGATCGATGTTTATAAACAATGTTACTTTGTATCTCTCCATCTCCCGTCTGATCGATGTTTATAAACAATGTTACTTTGTATCTCTCCATCTCCCGTCTGATCGATGCTTATAAACAATGTTACTTTGTATCTCTCCATCTCCCGTCTGATCGATGTTTATAAACAATGTTACTTTGTATCTCTCCATCTCCCGTCTGATCGATGTTTATAAACAATGTTACTTTGTATCTCTCCATCTCCCGTCTGATCGATGTTTATAAACAATGTTACTTTGTATCTCTCCATCTCCCGTCTGATCGATGTTTATAAACAATGTTACTTTGTATCTCTCCATCTCCCGTCTGATCGATGTTTATAAACAATGTTACTTTGTATCTCTCCATCTCCCGTCTGATCGATGTTTATAAACAATGTTACTTTGTATCTCTCCATCTCCCGTCTGATCGATGTTTATAAACAATGTTACTTTGTATCTCTCCATCTCCCGTCTGATCGATGTTTATAAACAATGTTACTTTGTATCTCTCTATCTCCCGTCTGATCGATGTTTATAAACAATGTTACTTTGTATCTCTCTATCTCCCGTCTGATCGATGTTTATAAACATCACATTGCATGTTAAAATGTGTTTTTTATATATTATAAAATATATAAAAAATACATTTCAAATATACTGTATGTATTTAAAAATACAAATCAACATTTTTGGAATGCATTTACAAATATATGTAGAAATATATATTAAACAAAATTTGAAGAATATATTTTAAAAAAATATTATTTTAAAAATAATATTTTTAAATATATTCTTTCGATTTTTTTTTAACATGGAAATAAGTCATTTTAACATATATTTTTAAATATATTTGTAAATGCATTCCAAAAATGTAGATTTGTATTTTCAAAGACATAAAGTATATTTTAAATGTATTTTTAAATACACATGCGATATATATATATATATATATATATATATATATATATATACAGTCAGGCCCATAAATATTGGGACATGGACACAATTCTAACATTTTTGGCTCTATACACCACCACAATGGATTTGAAATGAAACGAACAAGATGTGCTTTAACTGCAGACTGTCAGCTTTAATTTGAGGGTATTTACATCCAAATCAGGTGAACGGTGTAGGAATTACAACAGTTTGCATATGTGCCTCCCACTTGTAAAGGGACCAAAAGTAATGGGACAGAATAATAATCATAAATCAGACTTTCACTTTTTTAGTACTTGGTTGCAAATCCTTTGCAGTCAATGACAGCCTGAAGTGTGGAACGCATAGACATCACCAGACGCTGGGTGTCATCCCTGGTGATGCTCTGCCAGGCCTCTACTGCAACTGTCTTCAGTTCCTGCTTGTTCTTGGGACATTTTCCCTTCAGTTTTGTCTTCAGCAAGTGAAATGCTCAATCGGATTCAGGTCAGGTGATGGACTTGGCCATTGCAGAACATTCCACTTCTTTGGTGTCTTTTGCAGTCTGCTTTGGGTCATTGTCCATCTGCACTGTGAAGCGTCCAATGAGTTGTGAAGCATTTGGCTGAATATGAGCCGATAATATTCCCGAAACACTTCACAATTCATCCGGCTGCTTCTGTCAGCCGTCACATCATCAATAAATACAAGAGAAGCAGTTCCATTGGCAGCCATACATGCCCACGCTATGACACTACCACCACCATGATCACTGATGAGGTGGTATGCTGAGGACCATGAGCAGTTCCTTCTCCATACTCTTCTCTTCCCATCACTCTGGTACAAGTTGATCTCGGTCTCATCTGTCCATAGGATGTTGTTCCAGAACTGTGAAGGCTTTTTTACATGTCGTTTGGCAAACTCTAATCTGGCCTTCCTGTGTTTGAGGCTCACCAATGGTTTCCATCTTGTGGTGAACCCTCTGTAGTCACTCTGGTGAAGTCTTCTCTTGATTGGTGACTTTGACACACATACACCTACCTCCTGGAGGGTGTTCTTGATCTGGCCAACTGTTGTGAAGGGTGTTTTCTTCACCAGGGAAAGAATTCTTCGCTCATACACCACAGTTGTTTTCCGTGGTCTTCCGGGTCTTTTTGTGTTGCTGAGCTCACCGGTGCGTTCCTTCTTTTTAAGAATGTTCCAAACAGTTGTTTTGGCCACGCCTAATGTTTTTGCTATCTCTCTGATGGGTTTGTTTTGTTTTTTCAGCCTAATGATGGCTTCACTGATAGTGACAGCTCTTTGGATCTCATCTTGAGAGTTGACAGCAACAGATTCCAAATGCAAATAGCACACTTGAAATGAACTCTGAACCTTTTATCTGCTCATTGTAATTGGGATAATGAGGGAATAACACACACCTAGCCATGGAACAGCTGAGAAGCCAATTGTCCCATTACTTTTGGTCCCTTAACAAGTGGGAGGCACATATGCAAACTGTTGTAATTCCTACACCGTTCACCTGATTTGGATGTAAATACCCTCAAATCAAAGCTGACAGTCTGCAGTTAAAGCACATCTTGTTCGTTTCATTTCAAATCCATTGTGGTGGTGTATAGAGCCACAAATGTTAGAATTGTGTCGATGTCCCGATATTTATGGACCTGACTGTACATACATACATACACACATATATATATGTGTGTGTATGTGTGTGTGTGCGTGTATATATATATATATATATATTGAATACGGCCAAAATTGTAGCATTTCAAATATACGTCAATATATTTGGGAAGAATATTTTTGAAATATATTTCAAATATATTTTTCTTCCATATGGGTGGACCCAGTCTAAGTTCATAAACCAACTCCTGTAAAATAATCTTTTTATAAATTTTAAAGGCAGAATATATAAATAAAATTGATGTTTTAACAAAATATTTGGTTGTTAATGTTGCATCTATGAGGAGCACCTGAAGGAAGCTACTGAACTGTCCTTTCTTTTTAGGGATTTGGTGCAATTAACCCGGGTTATTACTCTAACAAATTATTTGGATGACTTACATTAACATCTTTCTAGGACATCTTTGACATTGTTTTCCCATTGGTAAAGCTCCTCTTACACCCTCCAGGTCTGAGAAGACGCACACACATTTTGGTAAGTCCCGTCTTTTTCAGGAAATCCAATCTGACCTCTCACCAATGGGAATAAAAAGTGGAAATGTTGCCCTTGGTGACCAATCAGGTTTTATCATTTATTGTCTGGGTAAAAGAAATAAACTTTTTAATTGGTCACCGTGGGCAGTAAGGCCTGTTTTCTGTTTCTCCAGTATTTGTAGGCGTGCTCCACAGAGGGACCTTTCGGTTGGGTTCAGATTTTACACGGAATGAGATAACAATGCTGGTGAGACCTCATCCCTGGAAAGACGAGATTGGAGGGAAGATGCGTGACGTCAATGAGTGGAAATGAGCGGCGTGGATTTCTGTTCCTGAGAACGATCCGGGTACCATCTGTATAGAAATAATGAGAACTCAAGAGAAAGGTGATATGGTGGTAAGAATGCTGCAAAGGGATCCCCGGAAATCTGAATGAATAAAATCGTTCAACTTTATATTTTAAACTCTTTGTCTAGAGCCCTGAAAATAGACCTTCACCTTCATTCTGGCAAGTCTTCCTCCCTGGTAGTTCTTTGCCCCATTCGCACAGAACGCGTGTACACTATAATGCCAAAAGTATTGGCCCGCCCTCCAAATCATGTGATTCAGATGTTCCAATCCCCTCCATATCATGTGATTAAGGTGTTCCAATCCCCTCCATATCATGTGATTCAAGTGTTCCAATCCCCTCCATATCATGTGATTCAGTTGTTCCAATCCCCTCCATGGACACAGGTGTATACAATCAAGCCCCTAGGCATGCAGACTGCTTCTACAAACATTGGTGAAAGAATGGGTCGCTCTCAGGAGCTCAGTGACTCCAAGCGTGGTCCCGTGATAGGTGGCCACCTGGGCAATAAGTCCATCCGTGACATTTCCTGGCTACTAAATATTCCACGCTCAACTGTTAGTGGGATTATAACAAAGTGGAAGCCACTGGGAACAACAACCACTCAGCCACCAAGTGGTAGGCCACGTCACATGACAGGGCGGGGTCAGCGCATGCTGAAGCGCACAGTGCGCAGAGGTCGCCAGCTGTCTGCAGAGTCAATAGCTAAAGACCTCCAAACTTGGTGTGGCCTTCAGATGAGCCCAACAACAGTGCGTAGAGAGCTTCATGGAATGGGTTTCCATGGCCGAGCAGCTGCATCTGAGCCTTCCTGCACCAAGTGCAATGCAAAGTGTCAGATGCCGTGGTGTAAAGCACGCCGCCGCTGAACTCTAGAGCAGTGGGGGCGTGTTCTCTGGAGTGACCAATCACGCTCCTCTGTCTGGCAATGCAATGGACGTGTCTGGGTTTGGTGGTTGCAGGAGAACGGCACTTGCCTGACTGCATTGTGCCAAGTGTAAAGTTTGGTGGAGGGGGGATTATGGTGTGGGGGTGTTTTTCAGGGGTTGGGCTTGGCCCCCTAGTTCCAGTGAAGGGAACTCTTAAGGCGACATTTTGGACAATTTCATGCCCCCAACTTTGTGGGAAGAGTTTGGGGATGGCCCCTTCCTGTTCCAACATGACTGCGCACCAGTGCACAAAGCAAGGTCCATAAAGACATGGAGGAGCCAGTTTGGGGTGGAGGAACTTGACTGTCCTGCACAGAGTCCTGACCTCAACCCCATAGAACACCTTTGGGATGAATTAGAGCGGAGACTGCGAGCCAGGCCTCCTCCCCCGACATCAGTGCCTGACCTGACAAATGTGCTTCTGGAAGAATGGTCCAACCTTCCCATAGACACCCTCCTAAACCTTGTGGATGGCCTTCCCAGAAGAGTTGAAGCTGTTGTATCTGCAAATGGTGGGGCCACCTCAATATTGGACCCTACGGACTAAGACTGGGGGGCCATTAAAGGTCATGTGTGTGGAAAGGGCGGCAGCCCGATATTATGGGCAGTATAGTGTACATGCACTTCCATTGGGTGAATAGCAATGCAGATTTTTTATAAAGCACCCCCAATGTACATAACTGTCTTGTAATATTGATATTTGTAGACTCTCCTGTAAGTAATGGGCTCGGTGGGAAATGTTAATGTTGCTAAATACATTTGTTTTTGCAGCACTTCTATCATGCTTTATGTCTGAGGGCTGTTGCGGTGTTCGCTGTGGAGTAGATCAAAGCGTACTCTAGCGGATCAAAAAATTGAAGGTAATATTTATAATGGTTACTACCGCTGAAATGATCTTTGATCTTCTCCACGGCTGACGCTCTTCATCTTGAAGGTACAGAATGATGACTTTGCTCTTTCAAGACCCCCTTTTGTCACCCAGGAAGAAGGTAAAAGTTATTATTTTTTCCATAAAGGAAGTTTCTCATGAAGCAGAGCGGTGATACATTCGCCTCCTTAGCTGAAGAAACTCTGTCCTGATTACTTGCTAAGAAAAATAATTCTCAAGCTTTGCCGCACCCGAAGGTTCCTGATACCAATAATGCAGAAGAGGAGTCACAACTGGTCCCCTCCATCAAGGGGGCCCATAGGATCCACCCATCTTTATGGATATTTTAACCACTTGCCGTCCGGCCGCTGTTTATAAACGGCACCCGCATTTTCAAGCTGTGCGCACTCCCTGGGAGCGCGTAGCACCGCGATCCGGTGCCCGCGGTGTCCTCCGGACACAGTGGAACACCGATCGTCGTACGGGACCTCTGTGCGAGGTCCCGATCATGTGATCACGGATTGGCCAACCAGTGATCACATGCAGAGTAGTAAGCAAGATGTCACATCATTGCTTACTACGTGTGAAATCTGTGAATGATCACAGAGGTCACATGGTACAGGGCCATTCACAACAGCCTTGTACCATGTGACAAGCTGTGACCAATCACAACTCACTCAGTAGTTCTCAATGGTTGCAGGAATACAGACAGAGATAAGGAGAAATGATTGCTTTTACAGCATTTATGAGTGTAAAAGCAATCAGTGTAAAAAAAAAAAATCTTCATCACCCCCCACAAGTAGTACAGTGTCACCATGGTGACCCTGTACTGCTAGGGTGACAGTATGTAAAAAAAAAAACATAATTAATAATATAAAATAAAAAAAAATGTAAAAAAAAAAAAATTTTAAATTATAATTTTTGGTTATAAACTAATTTGGGTTCTTTTTTTTTTTAACTAAAAAAATAACTGAATAAATGTTGGCCAAGATTTAGGATGAAATATTATTTATTTGCAAAATTTTATAAGAAAAACACTTTTCAAAATTTTTGGACTTTTTCATTTATATAGCAAAAAAAATAAAAATCCCAGCGGTGAATAAATACCACCAAAATAAAGCTTTATCTGTCTCAAAAAAAAATGCTAAAATATTCATATGGGTACAGTGTTGCATGACCGCGCAATTGTCATTCAAAGTGTGATAGCGCTGAAAGCTGAAAATTGGCCTGGGCAGGAAGGGGGTGAAAGTGTCCGGACTGGAAGGGGGGGAAAGTGTCCGGACTGGAAGGGGGTGAAAGTGTCCGGACTGGAAGGGGGTGAAAGTGTCCGGACTGGAAGGGGGGGAAAGTGTCCGGACTGGAAGGGGGGGAAAGTGTCCGGACTGGAAGGGGGGGGAAAGTGTCCGGACTGGAAGGGGGGGAAAGTGTCCGGACTGGAAGGGGGGGAAAGTGTCCGGACTGGAAGGGGGGAAAGTTTCCAGACTGGAAGGGGTTAAACATAAATCACCAGCGCCAAAATTCGTACAAATTATTACTAAATATACAAATGAATGTTGCTGCTCATCAGTGCAAACCCACATCAAAAATACAAAACATTAAAACAAAAAAATAAATTTAAATAATTACCAGTGCAAAAAAAATATATATATAAAATTATAAGTCCCACTCCGAATTGGTGAAAACATTAATTATATAATAAAAATTAAATTAAAAAAAAATATAAAAAAATATATATAAATATTCTTGAAAGTCCTCTTCCCAAGGAAATAAATTGTTCTTCCACCAAAATAGTGCTCAAAAGATCATACCGCACTCACCAGATATTGGTGAAAAAAAACACCTTTTAGGTTTTTTTTGGGATCCTAGACCCAGTCAGTATGCCTCCAGATAATCCTGGGTTTCTCCCACTCCAAACCAGAAGAATATAGCCAGCCTCCAACCTCCAGGATCACCAGACACCGCTGTCCAAGAAAAAGCTCAGAATAATGTAGGGAAAAAAACCCTAAAAGGCGTTTTTTTCACCAATATCTGGTGAGTGCGGTATAATCTTTTGAGCACTTTTTTGGTGGAAGCACAATTTATTTCCTTGGAAAGAGGACTTTCAAGTTTATTTATTTTTTATCTTTTTTTTAATTTAATTTTTATTATATAATAATTTTTTTCCCCAATTTGGAGTGGGACTTATAATTTTATATATATTTTTTTTTGCAGTGGTATTTATTTAAATTTCTTTTTTGCGCTGTTTTAATGTTTTGCATCTTTATGGATAAGCTACTTGTGGTTGGATGATTTTGGTGCCCAAGTCCCTATGCCCGCGTTAGAATACCGCCTTCCCCGTCCGAACACCGACCACAGACACCAGTCTTGAAGTAAACCAGGAAATAGACTACTTTATTTTTACACAGATACAAGATATATACATTCAAGGGAACAATTCCCCCCCCCCCTGCATAATGACACAGGGTGGGGCAATCTACATTTAGTAACAAGAGACTCTCCAGCAGACAGTCCCATCAGGAGGGAGGGCTGCTGGAGACACCCCCCCCCCCCCACTAAGCTAATACACATAAACACATACAGTCATGTCCATAAATATTGGGACATGGACACAATTCTAACATTTTTGGCTCTATACACCACCACAATGGATTTGAAATGAAACAAACAAGATGTGCTTTAACTGCAGACTGTCAGCTTTAATTTGAGGGTATTTACATCCAAATCAGGTGAACGGTGTAGGAATTACAACAGTTTGCATACTTGTTAAGGGACCAAAAGTAATGGGACAATTGGCTTCTCAGCTGTTCCATGGCCAGGTGTGTGTTATTCCCTCATTATCCCAATTACAATGAGCAGATAAAAGGTCCAGAGTTCATTTCAAGTGTGCTATTTGAATTTGGAATCTGTTGCTGTCAACTCTCAAGATGAGATCCAAAGAGCTGTCACTATCGGTGAAGCCATCATTAGGCTGAAAAAAACAAAACAAACCCATCAGAGAGATAGCAAAAACATTAGGCGTGGCCAAAACAACTGTTTGGAACATTCTTAAAAAGAAGGAACGCACCGGTGAGCTCAGCAACACCAAAAGACCCGGAAGACCACGGAAAACAACTGTCGTGGATGAGCGAAGAATTCTTTCCCTGGTGAAGAAAACACCCTTCACAACAGTTGGCCAGATCAAGAACACTCTCCAGGAGGTAGGTGTATGTGTGTCAAAGTCACCAATCAAGAGAAGACTTCACCAGAGTGACTACAGAGGGTTCACCACAAGATGGAAACCATTGGTGAGCCTCAAACACAGGAAGGCCAGCTTAGAGTTTGCCAAACGACATGTAAAAAAGCCTTCACAGTTCTGGAACAACATCCTATGGACAGATGAGACCGACATCAACTTGTACCAGAGTGATGGGAAGAGAAGAGGATGGAGAAGGAACTGCTCATGGTCCTCAGCATACCACCTCATCAGTGATCATGGTGGTGGTAGTGTCATGGCGTGGGCATGTATGGCTGCCAATGGAACTGCTTCTCTTGTATTTATTGATGATGTGACTGCTGACAGAAGCAGCCGGATGAATTGTGAAGTGTTTCGGGAATATTATCGGCTCATATTCAGCCAAATGCTTCACAACTCATTGGACGCTTCACAGTGCAGATGGACAATGACCCAAAGCAGACTGCAAAAGCAACCAAAGAAGTGGAATGTTCTGCAATGGCCAAGTCCATCACCTGACCTGAATCCGATGGAGCATTTCACTTGCTGAAGACAAAACTGAAGGGAAAATGCCCCAAGAACAAGCAGGAACTGAAGACAGTTGTAGTAGAGGCCTGGCAGAGCATCACCAGGGATGAAACCCAGCGTCTGGGGATGTCTATGCGTTCCAGACTTTAGGCTGTAATGACTGCAAAGGATTTGCAACCAAGTATTAAAAAGTGAAAGTTTGATTTATGATTATTATTCTGTCCCATTACTTTTGGTCCCTTAACAAGTGGGAGGCACATATGCAAACTGTTGTAATTCCTACACCGTTCACCTGATTTGGATGTAAAAACCCTCAAATTAAAGCTGACAGTCTGCAGTTAAAGCACATCTTGTTCGTTTCATTTCAAATCCATTGTGGTGGTGTATAGAGCCAAAAATGTTAGAATTGTGTCCATGTCCCAATATTTATGGACCTGACTGTACATCCCATAATAGTTTGCTCCCAAGCCAGACACACAATAGAAAAATGGGATGATGTAACCACATGACATTAAACAATCCACAACCCCCCACTCCAATATTAGGGCAGATCACCCTGTACCCCTAACAGGCACAGGGTGACTTACACATAAGAGGGATATGGGGAGCTGAGACAGGGGTCCCCCCCACCTCTCCAAAGTGAGCTGTATGGAACACACCCAAAGTCACTCCCATCACAGTAATGTCCACACGATAGTTAGCTTTACTGTACTTTACTGGTGTTGACATACACAGTCAATCACAAAAAGTGGATGAACCCCAGTAGTCACATGTGAAAGCATGTGCAGCACATCAACAGCCACACCTAGGTAGTGGCACTGGGTGTTAGGCCCCTTTTAGGTAGAGCTGTCCCACAGGAATGCCAGGGGTGAGTCAGCACCCACATATAAGCTAGTTGGGGAGAGACACACATAGATTTAGGGCCTGGAAGCTAAACACCCCACACCCGTGAGCATGTAACCAGCATACATAGGCCCTGGACAGGGCAGGAGGCCGGGTGGAGTGGACCTGTATACAGGAGGAGCCGGCTGTAGTCATTCTGTCCCTTATGGAGGTGGGGGCTGGGGCGGATTGCGTAAAGCCTTATAGGCCAGGCTGGAGATCCCTGGGTGAAGCTGCATCCCTGGAGGGTTCCTGGGTGAGATGTACCCAGGTAGGTAAGATGTCCAAAGCCTTGAATATGCCAATCAGTACTGTTACATCTAGAGATGAGCGAATTATTCAAAAATTCGATTCGGCCGATTCGCCGAATTTGCGGGAGAAATTCGATTCGATGCGAATTTATTCACCGCGAATTTAACTTATTAAAAGGGTTTCTAGGCTTCAGAGAGCCTTTATATTAGTGCAGAACACTGTACCTTTAATTTAAATGCCCTTGGAGTCTGCTGGGGAAGAGAAATAATACTGACAGTCAGTATGACATGCAGATGAGTGCCGTCGATCTTAGAATCACCGCACACTTCACTCATTTGGGCAGTCACGGGGCACGACGAAGAAGAAGAAGAAGAATGAAAAGAAGAAGAAGAATGAAAAGAAGAATGAGAATGAAAAGAAGAATGAGAATGAAAAGAAGAATGAAAAGAAGAATGAGAAAAATGAAAAGAAGAATGAAAAGAAGAATGAAAAGAAGAATGAGAAAAATGAAAAGAAGAATGAAAAGAAGAATGAAAAGAAGAATTAAAAGAAGAATGAAAAGAAGAATGAAAAGAAGAATGAAAAGAAGAAGAAGAAGAATGAAAAGAAGAAGAAGAAGAATGAAAATAAGAATGAAAAGAATAAGAAGAATGAAAAGAAGAAGAAGAAGAATGAAAAGAAGAATGAAAAGAAGAAGAAGAAGAATGAAAAGAAGAATGAAAAGAAGAAGAAGAAGAATGAAAAGAAGAAGAAGAATGAAAAGAAGAATGAAAAGAAGAAGAATGAAAAGAAGAAGAAGAAGAATGAAAAGAAGAATGAAAAGAAGAAGAAGAAGAAGAAGAAGAATGAAAAGAAGAATGAAAAGAAGAAGAAGAAGAATGAAAAGAAGAAGAAGAAGAAGAATGAAAAGAAGAATGAAAAGAAGAAGAAGAAGAAGAAGAAGAAGAATGAAAAGAAGAATGAAAAGAAGAAGAAGAAGAATGAAAAGAAGAAGAAGAATGAAAAGAAGAATGAAAAGAAGAAGAAGAATGAAAAGAAGAATGAAAAGAAGAAGAAGAATGAAAAGAAGAAGAAGAAGAATGAAAAGAAGAATGAAAAGAAGAAGAAGAATGAGAAGAATGAAAAGAAGAAGAATGAAAAGAAGAATGAAAAGAAGAAGAAGCAGAATGAAAAGAAGAAGAAGAAGAATGAAAAGAAGAATGAGAAGAATGAAAAGAAGAAGAAGAATGAAAAGAAGAAGAAGAAGAAGAAGCAGAATGAAAAGAAGAAGAAGAAGAATGATGAAAAGAAGAATGAGAAGAAGAATGAAAAGAAGAATGAGAAGAATGAAAAGAAGAATGAAAAGAAGAAGAAGAAGAATGAAAAGAAGAAGAAGAAGAATGAAAAGAAGAATGAAAAGAAGAAGAAGAATGAAAAGAAGAAGAATGAAAAGAAGAATGAAAAGAAGAAGAAGAATGAAAAGAAGAAGAAGAAGAAGTAGAAGAATGAAAAGAAGAAGAAGAATGAAAAGAAGAAGTATTCCAGTACAGCAAAAAGTGTATCTGCAGAGAGCTCCGCTATTTCTGACAGTTCTCTGACAGTTCCTTCACATTTACAGCGGTTGAAACATTGTATCTATTTATTTCCGAATAAAAACATCTGTATCCTAAATGGAAACAAATAGATACAATGTTTCAATCGCTGTAAATGTGAAGGAACTGTCAGAGAACTGTCAGAAATAGCGGAGCTCTCTGCAGTGACACTTTTGCCGGCTGATCGGGAAAAATTCGATTCGTGCACCCGAAGTTTGCTAAAATTCGGATTCGATGCGAATCGAATTTTTCCTGAAATTCGAAACGAATTCCACTTCGCCAGGTTCGATTCGCTCATCTCTAGTTACATCACTAATTAAGAAGTGGAAAGTTTAAGGGTCTCTTGATACCAAGCCAAGGTCAGGTAGACCAAGAAAGATTGCAGCCACAACTGACAGAAGAATTGGCCGAGATTCAAAGAAAACCCCCCAGGCGAAATCAAAAGAAATCCAGGCTGCTCTGGAAAAAGGTGGTGTGGTTGTTTAAGGAGTACAATACAGTGATACTTGAACAAAAATGAGCTGCATGGTGGAGGTGCCAGAAAGAAGCTTTTACTTCACCAATGCCACAAGAATGCTCGGTTACAGTATGCCTGACAACACCTTGACATGCATAACCGGGCTTTCTTGTGTCATTGATGCAGTATAGGCTTCTTTCTGGCACCTCCACCATGCAGCTCATTTTTGTTCAAGTGTCATCATATTGTGCTCCTTCAAAACAACCACACTGTCTTTTTCCAGAGCAGCCTGGATTCCTCCTGAGGTGACCTGTGGGGGGTTTCCCTTTGTATCCCGAACAATTCTTCTAGCAGTTGTGGCTGCAATCTTTCTTGGTCTACCTGGCCTTGGCTTGGTATCAAGAGATCCCAGAACTTTCCACTTCTTAATAGGTGATGTAACAGTACTGACTGGCATATTCAAGGCTTTGGACATCTTTTTATGTCCTTTTCCATCTTTATAAAGTTCCATTACCTTGTTACGCAGGACTTTTGACAGTTCTTTTCTGATCCCCATGGCTCAGTATCTAGCCTAGTCAGTGCTTCCACGTAAGAGCTAACAAACTTATTGACTATTTATACACTGACACTAATTGTGATGTAAGAAGCCTCAGATGTGGGACATTAACCTCTAATTTGCATTTTAACCCGTGTGTGTCCCCTTGTGTGTCTGTACCAAGGCCCAACATTCCAGGGGCGGAGACTTCTGATCGGGGGTGGAGACATCTGATTTGGGGGTGGAGACGTCTGATACGGAGGAGGAGACTTCTGATCCGGGGGTGGAGACTTCTGATCCGGAGGCGGAGACTTCTAATCCAGGGGCGGAGACTTCTAATCCAGGGGCGGAGACTTCTAATCCAGGGGCGGAGACTTCTAATCCAGGGGTGGAGACTTCTGATCTGGGGGTGGAGACTTCTGATCTGGGGGTGGAGACTTCTGATTGGGGGAGGAGACTTCTGATCCAGGGGTGGAGACTTCTAATCCGGAGGCGGAGACTTCTGATCCGGAGGCAGAGGCTTCTGATCCAGGGGTGGAGACTTCTGATCTGGAGGAGGAGACTTCTGATCCTGGGGGTGGAGACTTCTGATTGGGGGTGGAGACTTTTGATCTGGGCCATTTGGGTGATTTCTGTTATGAGCGAACTATTGGCGCTTTATAAATACTGTATAATCATTAGGATTTAAAAATCACCCAAACAACTATTTGATAATAAACGGCTTCATATGATCATCATCCTTCAATAAAAGAGCATTTTTTGGCAGATCCGTCATATTTTCAAAATCAATGCCAAAATTTCACACGTTTGAAACACGTTTGAAACACGTTTCACACGGCAAACGTTTGAGCACAACTGCATATAAAAATTCACAGTGATATAGAACATATAGCCAAAATGTAACATATAAAGTGACTGAAAAATGTGAAACAAAATGATATATAAAGGTAAAGCAGGCCGTACACGGGTCAAATTGCGAACAAATCTTTAGAAAATCAGAAATTTAGTGCGTGGAATGGGTCAGATTTGGCTTTGTTTCTTCAGTTTTTTGTGTCACCAATACAAACAAAAGAAATAAACATGAGAATGCGGAAATATGCAATGACTGTATACCACTGTGGATTTTTCTACATTCAATTATTCTACAGGATTTATATAGCGCCAACAGTTTGCTCGGCGCTTTAATATTGATGTATGCATTTATAGTGCAACACGTGTCACCTAAATATCCAGGAATAACCTCCGGAACATCCGACACGACGGCCAGATATATTCTGATTACAAGGAAGATATAAATACGTTTTGTACGCGTCAGAGCCGCGCTCGCGGCCTAATAAATGCAGAATAATCAGCAACATTTACACATTGTTAAAAGTGGGTTTATTTTTAGACCCTCCGAAGCTCATCTTTCAGTTCCATAAGACCTCCGTTTTGGATTTTGCTGACCCCTCGCTCTGACCTTGCTGTATTTATACCCAGGAATGACTCTGCGTGTGATAAGTCGTCTTTGGAGACGACCTCTTCGGGTTATATAAGCGTGTTTACTTCCAACGCCGCTGCTGATTGCGCTGCTGATTGCGGCCACAAATGAGCGCCGGTCACATTTCAGGGACAACAGGTGCCGCCGAGGGCATACCGCTGATAAAGGCTTGCTAGAATGGATCTAGTGGTAGTTGGTCACATTCAGCTGGACTTCTGTAATGTTTCAGGCCGGGCTTTTGTTCAGCGGGAACGCGGGGGGAACGCAGTTCCGGCACCTCCACCACTGAATGCATGTAATGGCAAAGGGGGCTGGGGTGTGTCGGAGGGTCTACTGATGTTTTCTGGTGATCTCTTGTTGCTCTGGGGTTCTTATGTTGTTGGGGGGATCTACTGTTTAGGGAGATGGTCTATTGATGCTGGGTGCTGTATCTATTGTTGCTTTGGGGTGCTTATGTTGTTGGGGGGGGTCTAATTTTTAGGGGGGAGGGTCTATTGATGCTGGGTGCTGTATCTATTGTTGCTTTGGGGTGCTTATGTTGTTGAGGGGGGGGGTCTACTTTTTAGGGGGGAGGGTCTATTGATGCTGGCTGCTGGGGGATCTATTGTTGCTTTGGGGTTCTTATGTTGTTGGGGGGGTCTACTTTTTAGGTGGGAGGGTCTATTGATGCTGGCTGCTGGGGTATCTATTGTTGCTTTGGGGTTCTTATGTTGTTGGGGGGGGGGGTCTACTTTTTAGGGGGGAGGGTCTATTGATGCTGGCTGCTGGGGTATCTATTGTTGCTTTGGGGTTCTTATGTTGTTGGCGGGGGGTCTACTTTTTAGGGGGGGAGGGTCTATTGATGCTGGCTGCTGGGGTATCTATTGTTGCTTTGGGGTTCTTATGTTGTTGGGGGGGGGTCTACTTTTTAGGGGGGAGGGTCTATTGATGCTGGCTGCTGGGGTATCTATTGTTGCTTTGGGGTTCTTATGTTGTTGGGGGGGTCAACGTTTTAGGGGGGAGGGTCTATTGTTACTTTGGGGTTCTTATGTTGTTGTTGGGGTCTACTTTTTAGGGGGGAGGGTCTATTGATGCTGGCTGCTGGTGTATCTATTGTTGCTTTGGGGTTCTTATGTTGTTGGGGGGGGTCTACTTTTTAGGGGGGAGGGTCTATTGATGCTGGCTGCTGGGGTATCTATTGTTGCTCTGGGGTTTTTATATGGTTGGTTGGAGTCTACTGTATAATCGGGTAGGGTCTATTGATGCTGGCTGACGGGGTATCTATTGTTGCTCTGGGGTTCTTATGTTCTTGGGAGGGATCAACCATTTAGGGGGAGGGTCTATTGTTGCTGGGGTAGATGTATTGTTGATGGGGGGGAGAATTTTGCTTCTGAGGGTCTAAGGAAAAGTACTAGGAGGTGAATAGGGGGCGGAGACAAGGGAAAATGCTCAGAGGTAGGTCAGGGGTGGAGACACACACACACAGAAATTTGGCCCGCCTCCTTTCCCTGCAGCCTTCTGGGACACTTCACAGGTCCCAGAAGACCGCGGGACCAGCGCATGCGCAGCAAGCTTTGCACAAGGCTTCACTGCTGGTTTGCCCTACTTAAGAAGCCTTCTCCTGCACCCAGGGCCAACTGAAGAATCGGCTCGGATGAGGACAACGCTGGATCCCTGGACAGGTAAGTGTCTTTTTTATTAAAAGGCAACAGCTACAGGACTTTGAATTTTTCGAGGGGAGCCCAGAGCTCCACTTTAAAGGTGGGAATGGAAATATTGGGGTACATTCCTGGCACTCATTGGAACTGAAAAAATGGCTTGGCAACCTACGAAACATCTTCGACGTTCCGGAACGAGTCCTGGTGCATGCGACCAACTACTCCTCCATACACCATGGTCTGGATCAATGCGACTCTGCACGGGCTTGTTAGAATTCCTAATGTGTTCATTCGCATCAGTGTTCTGTCCTGCATTGTGTTGTATCGATTTACGATCATCAGAAAATAAACCATTTGAAGGACTGGTTGGCACAGACCGAGCGAAAGCGTTTTCATCTATTTCACGTACTGTAGGCAGGCGCAGCAGAATAAATATGCGCATTTTCAGGAACAGCCATCCGGGAAATTAAATTATCCTTCATCCATAGGGGGAAGCTCATTGTATGCCGGGGTGGACAGGGCGCATCAGGAGGGGCAACCCCGCTTTATAAATAGATATACATTACTATTCTCCCCATAGACGACCTTGATTCTCCGTATCCTCGAAGGAGAGTGCGGCTGGATCATTATGTATGGGACCCGACTTGCACTTTTCTGGAGCACCGTTTGGATGAATGTGCCTTTAAAGGCATTTTACAAGCTATGCCATTAAACAAAAAAAAAAAAACCACGTCATCGGAGTGATTAATGTCCCCGTGTCTTTTCAATTTCAAGATTCATTTAAATGGATTTTTACAGAAAGCCGACGCACGATTCCAGTCCCACCCTGCTCACTCTCCCTCATTTTCACGCTTTCGGATTGGATACTGTGTATCGGTAATATGGCCTGACCATACAGATATCATCATTACATCAGCGGTGATTATAGTAGCAGCGATATCAAGGTTGTTACGTTTACATGGGCCGGCTAATGACTTCTCCAGGCCAATGCCAACACCTTAAACATCTCACAATTAAATATAAAGAAATATATAACAGAATTAACCGATGCGCTGTTCATCCAACCCACATGGAAGAAAAATATATTTGAAATATATTTAAAAAATATTCTTCCCAAATATATTGACATATATTTGAAAAATACTACAATTTTGGCCATATTCAATATATTTCAATACACACACACACGGGTTAGCTCAGGTGGGGGATCTCCTTCCCTGGGACAAAAGGTAGACCGCACAGCAGGCTTTTGTCAAAATCTGACTGGTTGTCAGCTTTATTTAAAAGGTTTGCAGAAAATAAACAAAACATGAAAAATAAACCCTTGCCATCCAGGCACTAACTAAACAAAAGGCTTTTCCTCTCTCAGAGGTGAAGGGCTTCTCCCTGTCACCAAAATAAAACAAAAGCAAACCTTTTCTTGTAGGTATAGTACACACACAGCTCTCTCTCAGAACACCTCTCTGAGTCCCAGGCCACGAGCTACTCCTTGCTCCAGCCCTGCCTTATTTATACCACCTGTTGGTGGAGATCAGTGGAGCCCAAACTCTGGTCCGGACCCACCTGCTTAACTGTGGCCCCGAAAACCCGGAGTGGACTCCACCTAAATGGTCAGGTATGAGCATATGCGAGGTGACACATAGCGTCCCTCTATCACCTCGCCGTTCATCCTGTCACATATCCCCCCCTCTGCTCAAGCCCCTGCGGCTGAGCAACTGTTCCAACCAGACAAAGGACCCGGGAAAGGGCATCTACATTACTTTGCAGTTTCCCCGCTCTGTGTTCCACTGTGAATTTGAACACTTGTAGCGCGAGAAACCACCTTGTCACTCGACTGTTTTTCTCCTTATTATCGCACATCCATTTGAGCGGGGCATGATCAGTAACCAACTTGAATGGTCTTCCTAACAGGTAATATTTCAGGGCCTCCAAGGCCCATTTGATGGCCAAACATTCCTTCTCCACAATGGCATAGTTTCTCTCATGTTTGTTGAGCTCTCTACTTAGAAAGACCACAGGGTGCTCCTCCCCATCTCTGATTTGGGACAGTACCGCACCTAGTCCCACGTCAGAGGCATCAGTCTGTACCACAAACTCTGTTGTGAAATCTGGAGTCACAAGCACAGGTTGAGCACAGAGAGCTTGTTTCAGCCTTTGAAATGCGGTCTCCGCCTCAGGATTCCACTTAATCATGACTGACCCCCTACCTTTTGTCAGATCTGTCAGTGGGGCTGCAATGGTGGCAAAATTGGGGATAAACCGCCTGTAGTACCCCGTGATTCCAAGAAATGCCCGAACTTGTTTTTTTATTTACAGGTTGGGGCCACTTTTGAATTGCCTCAATTTTATTGATCTGAGGCCTAATGAGACCTCGACCAATGATGTAGCCAAGATATTTGGCCTCCTCTAAGCCAATGGCACACTTTCTGGGGTTGGCGGTAAGACCTGCTTCCCGCAGCGAATCTACGACCGCTTGCAAGAGGGACAAATGAGATTCCCAGTCGGGACTGTGGATGACGACATCGTCCAAATAGGCAGCTGCATATTGGCGATGTGGTCTCAACGTCTTGTCCATCATCCTTTGGAATGATGCAGGAGCCCCATGCAAACCAAACGGCATCCGCTTATACTGAAAGGACCCCTCGGGGGTGGAGAATGCTGTCTTTTCTTTTGCAGCTTCCGTTAAAGGAATCTGCCAATAGCCTTTGGTCAGATCCAAGGTGGTTATGTACCGAGCCGTTCCCAACCTGTCAATGAGCTCATCCACCCGAGGCATCGGGTACGCATCAAACTTAGACACACTGTTCAGTTTCCTGAAATCATTACAGAAACGAATGGTTCCATCTGGTTTTGGGACCAACACTATGGGACTCGACCACTCACTGTGAGATTCCTCACTCACTCCCAACTCTAACATGTCCTTTATTTCCTTTGCCACCGCTTCCCACCTGGCCTCGGGTATTCTATAGGGCTTGACATTTACGTGGACCCCGGGCTGGGTAACTATGTCATGCTGTATGACAGTCGTCAGTCCAGGTAGGTGGGAGAAGAAATCTCCATTTTTCCTCACAAACTCCTTAACATCATCTTGTTGGGCTACTGACAAGGTTTCCGTTATAGGTACCTGAGGGGCCACGGGAACCACGTCCTTTTGGGGTCTTGGTACTGCCAACAAACTTTCCCTGTCTTTCCAAGGTTTTAAGAGATTCACATGATAGATTTGTTCGGGTTTCCTTTTTCCTGGCTGGTAAACTTTATAATTTACTTCCCCCACTTTCTCCCTAATTTCAAAGGGACCTTGCCACTTTGCGAGGAATTTACTTTCCACGGTGGGGACTAGCACCAGCACTCTATCCCCAGGGTTGAAGGTACGGATCCTGGCACCCCGGTTATAAACCCTTCTCTGGACCTCCTGGGCTTGCTCCATGTGTTCCCGAACAAGTGGCATGACAGCTGCGATTCTATCCTGCATCTGTGAGATATGCTCGATGACACTTCTATAGGGCGTGGTCTCTCCCTCCCAGGTTTCTTTTGCGACATCTAGCAATCCCTTGGGATGTCTACCATACAGTAATTCAAAAGGTGAATATCCTGTAGAAGCCTGAGGTACTTCTCGTATAGCAAACATGAGATATGGTAGCAAAAAATCCCAATTTCTCCCATCTTTGTCCACCACCTTTTTTAACATATTCTTAAGGGTCTTATTAAACCTTTCCACAAGCCCATCGGTTTGGGGGTGGTAGACCGAGGTACGGAGATGGGAGATTTTGAACAATTTGCATAACTCTTTCATAACTCTAGACATAAATGGCGTGCCCTGATCCGTTAATATCTCCTTTGGAATACCTACACGACTAAACACCCGGAAAGCTCTTTGGCGATATTTTTAGCGGAGGTATTACGCAAGGGGATGGCTTCAGGATACCGGGTGGCATAGTCAAGTATAACCAGTATGTGCTGATGGCCCTGGGCAGACTTTACTACTGGACCCACTAGGTCCATGCCCCCTCTTTCAAACGGTACTTCAATTATGGGTAGAGGTACTAGCGGACTGCGAAAATGGGGTGAGGGCGCAGAATATTGACATTCCGGACATGACTCACAATGCGCTTTGACGTCTCCATGTAAGCCTGGCCAAAAGAATCTCTGGGTTATTCTCTCCTTTGTTTTCTCTACACCCAAGTGTCCACCCATTATATGCCCATGGGCTAAATCCAGTACCATCCGGCGAAAGGGTTTGGGGACCACTAACTGTTCTACCACCTCCTCCCCTTGCTTTACCACTTGATACAGCAAGTTTTTGTTAAGAGCCATGTAGGGAAAAGACACCGCTACATCATTTTCCACTGGTTCCCCATCAATCATTTGAATGTTTTCACGGGCTCTATTAAGTGTGGAATCTTTCAGTTGTTCCGTACAAAAATCCTCTTTTCTGACCTCTAGGTCAGGCACCACATTCTGTCCACTCTCACTAGAGCCAGCGATCATCTCTTGTTCTATATTCTCAGTGTCTGGGGTTGTATCCAACTCCTTCTGCTCCCCAGCCATTACAGAGAAAGGAAAAAGGTCTAAACCTTCCTTGGACACACCAACAGTTTCCCCTTCCACCTTGCCGTCAAAGGAGTCAGGAGTGAGTTCAGGAGTTTTCAGTGTTTCCCCAGCAGGGGGAGCTCGGTCTTCCTGACTCCCCTCCTTATCCCATAACTTCCAGAAATGGGGAAAATCTCTCCCCACTATGGCTTCATGAAGCAGAGAGGGCACCACCCCCACAGAATGGGTCACAGGGCCCCAGGGAGTACCAATCTCCACCAGAGCAGTCGGGTAATTACGTGTATCACCATGAATACAAATAACCCCAATAGTGCTAGGGTGTAAGCTGGCAGGGTTTACCAAATCACTCTTAACTAAGGTCACAACACTACCCGAGTCTAGCAGAGCAGTTACTGGCTTTTCATCAATGGCAATCACACACATTTGCTTTTCCATGCGTTTCTGGCATGCTGCAGTACATACCACCTGTGCAAAAAGAGACATGCGTTTTCCTAAATAAGCATTTTCACATTGCATAGGTTCATCATTTAAAGGACAGTTTGCAGCAATATGACCTAACGCATGACAACGATAACATATTATATGTTCAGTGCTTAGACCTCTAAATGGCTTTGGGGACCTTCCTGAACTATTTGGCCAGTCTCTAGGTCCTAAGCCTACAGTCTCATTATCTGACACAATAGTCTTATCATTTTTTCCTGAGCCTTTGGCCCATGGAACAGTCTTACCGGATCTTCCGGATAGTTTTCCACCCCTAGTGACATTGGGGTACGGCCCAGGTGAATGAAAAAAGTCCTCAGCGGCTGCATATCTCTCCACCAGGTCCACTAGCTCGTTTACAGATTTAGGGTCTCCACGGCCGACCCACTTCCTCAAAGTGGCAGGGAGTGCACGCAAATATTGGTCCATGACCACACGCTCCACAATCTGAGGGCCTGACAATACCTCTGGGTGGAGCCACTTTTTGGAGAGATGTATCAAATCAAACATCTGAGATCTGGGTGGTTTGTCAGCACTGTAATGCCATTGATGCACCCGCTGAGCCCGGACTGCAATGGTGACGCCCAGGCGTGCAAGGACCTCAGCCTTCAGTTTCTCATAGTCCTGGGCATCCCCTGGTTCCAGGTCATAATAGGCTTTTTGGGATTCACCTGTCAAAAATGGTGCAAGCAGTCCTGCCCATTGCTCCTTTTTCCATCCTTCCCGAACAGCAACCCTTTCAAAAGTTGAGAGGTAGGCCTCCACATCATCCGCAGGTGTCATCTTCTGCAAAACATAGCTGGCCCGCGCCATTTTCTGCTCCACTGGTAGCGGATCTGCCGATTCCTTCTTTAATTCTAATAGGTGTTGGACCACCTGCTTAAGGAGCTCTCGGTCTGCTTCTTGGGCCTTCGCAAACTGGCGATTTGTCTCCCGTTGTGCTGCATTGGCCTGCAGCAAGGCTCTTATTATATCCTCCATCTTCCCACTTGCTCAGGAAGTTGCCCGCCAAATCCACCATATGTGGGGTTAGCTCAGGTGGGGGATCTCCTTCCCTGGGACAAAGGTAGACCGCACAGCAGGCTTTTGTCAAAATCTGACTGGTTGTCAGCTTTATTTAAAAGGTTTGCAGAAAATAAACAAAACATGAAAATAAACCCTTGCCATCCAGGCACTAACTAAACAAAAGGCGTTTCCTCTCTCAGAGGTGAAGGGCTTCTCCCTGTCACCAAAATAAACCTAAAGCAAACCTTTTCTTGTAGGTATCATCCATACACACAGCTCTCTCAGAACACCTCTCTGAGTCCCAGGCCACGAGCGACTCCTTGCTCCAGCCCTGCCTTATTTATACCACCTGTTGGTGGAGATCAGTGGAGCCCAAACTCTGGTCCGGACCCACCTGCTTAACTGTGGCCCCGAAAACCCGGAGTGGACTCCACCTAAACGGTCAGGTATGAGCATATGCGAGGTGACACATAGCGTCCCTCTATCACCTCGCCGTTCATCCTGTCACAACACATACACACATATATACACACATATATACACACATATATACACACATATATACACACACACACATTATATACACATATATATAGTGATAAAGGTTTTGTTTTTTTTGTTACACTGATTGCTGTTACACCCCTAAAGGCTGTAAAAGCAACCATTTCTCCTTCTCTCTGGCTGCATTCCTGCAGCCATTGAGAAATACTGTGACAGCTGTGATTGGTCACAGCTTGTCACATGGTACAAGGCTGTTGTGAATGGCCCTGTACCATAAGATCTCTGTGATCATTCGCAGATTTCACACGTAGTAAGCAATGATGTCAGAAGTGACATCTTGCTTACTACTATTCATGTGATCACTGATTGGCCAATCAGTGATCACATGATCGGGACCTCACAAAGGCAGGGAAGCGGGAGGGAAGCGCGCACAGGCAGGGAAGCAGGAGGACGTTGCCGACCTTTGACTTGTCACTTGACTGCGCTTCCGCTTGATCCCGACCTGCTTTTATTTGCTACTAGACCCCGGCTTGCTCACCTCCTGGTGGGGCCATCCTGAGGACACTCAGCAAACCCCATCTCTACCACGAGGAGCTACCATGAAAAATATTTTTTTAAATATATTGTTCAGATTTTTTTTAACATATAAAAAGTAATTTTAACATCTTTTTACATATATTTGGAAATGCGTTCCAAAAATATAGATTAAACGTCCGGCCGTTTATGTACATGGGCCGGACGGGAGCAGTGCAGGTGGTTAAAAATACATTTAATCTACATTTTTGGAACGCATTTACAAATATATGTAAAAAGATGTTAAAATGACTTTTTTATATGTTAAAAAAAATCTAAAGAATATATTTAAAAAAATATTTTTCATGGTAGCTCCTCGTGGTAGAGATGGGTTTTGCTGAGTGTTAGTACCAGGTTGTAGTCCTCAGGATGGCCCCACCAGGAGGTGAGCAAGCCGGGGTCTAGTAGCAAATAAAGCAGGTCAGGATCAAGCGGAAGCGCAGTCAAGGGACAAGTCAAAGGTCGGCAACGTGTGGCAGCAGAAGTGACAAGACCCAGATATTGGCTGGAGAGAGCACAATGATCCAGAAAACAGTGCAAAGGCGTGGCTAAAATAGAAAGTTCATGGGAGGAACAAAGAGTTCAAGGTTCGGGAGAAACAAGAGTCAAAGCAGGATCATTCAAGGAATTGTCCAGGGAGCTGTCCAGCATTCCAGGTGGTTCAGCAAGAAGAGACATCGCCAAGCACAGCAGAGGTTGCAGGTTCATACCTGGGTCCTGACACTCGGGGATCAGAGCCAAGAACAGCAGAGGTTGCAGGTTCATACCTGGGTCCTGACACTCGGGGATCAGAGCCAAGAACAGCAGAGGTTGCAGGTTCATACCCGGGTCCTGACACTCAGGGATCAGAGCCAAGAACAGCAGAGGTTGCAGGTTCACACCCGGGTCCTGACACTCAGGGATCTGAGCCAAGAAAAGCATAGGTTGCAGGTTCATACCCGGGTCCTGACACTCAGGGATCAGAGCCAAGAACAGCAGAGGTTGCAGGTTCACACCCGGGTCCTGACACTCAGGAATCAGAGCAAGGAACAGCAGAGGTTGCAAGTTCACACCCGGGTCCTGACACTCGGGGATCAGAGCCAAGCACAGCAGAGGTTGCAGGTTCACACCCGGGTCCTGACACTCAGGGATCAGAGCCAAGCACAGCAGAGAATTCAGGTTCAAACCTGGGTCCTGACACTCAGGGATCAGAGCCAAGAACAGCAGAGGTTGCAGGTTCACACCCGGGTCCTGACACTCAGGGATCATATCCAAGAACAGCAGAGGTTGCAGGTTCATACCCGGGTTCTGACACTCAGGGATCATATCCAAGAACAGCAGAGGTTGCAGGTTCATACCCGGGTCCTGACACTCAGGGATCAGAGCCAAGAACAGCAGAGGTTGCAGGTTCACACCCGGGTCCTGACACTCAGGGATCAGAGCCAGGAACCGCAGAGGTTGCAAGTTCACCCCCGGGTCCTGACACTCGGGGATCAGAGCCAAGAACAGCAGAGGCTGCAGGTTCACACCCGGGTCCTGACACTCGGGGATCAGAGCCAAGAACAGCAGAGGTTGCAGGTTCATACCCGGATCCTGACAGTCAGGGATCTGAGCCAAGAACAGCAGAGGTTGCAGGTTCACTCCCGGGTCCTGACACTCAGGGATCAGAGCCAAGCACAGCAGAGGTTGCAGGTTCAAACCTGGGTCCTGACACTCAGGAATCAGAGCCAAGCACAGCAGAGGTTGCAAGTTCACACCCGGGTCCTGACACTCAGGGATCATATCCAAGAACAGCAGAGGTTGCAGGTTCACACCCGGGTCCTGACACTCAGGGATCATATCCAAGAACAGCAGAGGTTGCAGGTTCACACCCGGGTCCTGACACTCAGGGATCATATCCAAGAACAGCAGAGGTTTCAGGTTCACACCCGGGTTCTAACACTCAGGGATCAGAGCCAGGAATAGCAGAGGTTGCAAGTTCACACCCGGGTCCTGACACTCGGGGATCAGAGCCAAGAACAGCAGAGGTTGTAGGTTCATACCCGGGTCCTGATACTCAGGGATCAGAGCCAAGAACAGCAGAGGTTGCAGGTTCATACCCGGGTCCTGACACTCGGGGATCAGAGCCAAGAACAGCAGAGGTTGCAGTTTCACACCCGGGTCCTGACACTCAGGGATCAGAGCCAAGAACAGCAGTGCTGCTGAGCGGAGGGCCAGGTGGCTTAGCATTTTACATTTTGTTCTACTGAATTCCCCTGAATGGGCAGTTATTTATGGACTTTTACTTTTTCTTTTTTCGATAAAAGTGGGCCGCCATGAAAGAGTTAATAAGTGGATGATTGTACTGTGACTGGGAACTAATCAATGACTCCTTTATCTATGACATCCTGTGGAGGGCTTCCAGATGTTAACATACACCGTATGCACCATGTGGTCACAGCCATCTGAAGGTACTGAGCAGCTCGGTTTGGCTCTGTACGCAGTGGGGAACATTTACTAAAACTGGAGCACTCAGAATCTGGAGCAGCTGTACACGGCAGCCAATCAGCTTCTAATTTCAGCTTGCTCAATGAAGCTTTGGCAATACAACTTGGAAGCTGATTGGTTTCTAAGCAGAATTGCACCAGATTTTGCACCCTTCAGTCTTAGTAAATAACCCCAGTCTGCCTGAACCGCTTCACAGACATTAGCGAGCACAATGGCTGTCCAACATACTTTGTCCACTGCCATTTATAAATGCCACTGGGCAGCAGCGTCTCTAGGGTCGGTGTCATCCCCGCAGGATGGATCGGATCTGCGAATTGAGCATAATGGATCGGAGTCCCAGGGAGCGCGCACAAGCAGGGGGCATGGAGGCCGTTTATATACAACAGCCGGACGGGAAGTGGTTAAGGGGTAACTGAGGGGTTTTAGGCCGGCCATACGACCGACCGATTTTTCGTCCGAAAATCGTACCTAAGAATAATCGGCCGATTTTTGATCTGTTAGTGGGGTCAATGGCACCGGACGATTTTCGTGGTTCCTCCCCTTTTCAGTGATCGGGCATGTTGGAAAATTCATGAAAAGCTACTGATTTTCGACTCAATGATGTCGTACGATCGCTTTTTTCCGAAAAGAATACACGCATGAGCCGTGACCTGGAAGGAAGAGAAGGTTCGCCTGTTATACGGGGTGAACTTTATGACTCGGTCGGCTGATATTCGAAATCATTGATGGTGCCATTGGATTACCGAGCGAACGACGCTTCCAATTTTCGGACGAAAAATTGTTAGGAATTCGAACCATGTATGGCCTGCATAAGTGACTGTTTTTTACATTTCATTTATACAATATATGTGTTTTTTTTAATTTTAGAATAGTCAGATTACTTGTTTTACAAATAAACTTTAAATCCATGATAAGGGATTACCAGAGCACTACGGGTGGAGGTTGTTCCTTTTCAGACACCCTGCCTCTCACTGCCTATGAAGGGGAAGATGTCCCTGGTCTCATTCCCATGTGTGTATATGTTTCAGTTTGAGCTACTGAGCTCTGTAAACAGTAGGCTTTTAACATCAGTAGGTAAGATATAAATGAACCCCCCCCCCCCATCCTGGCAATTTAGCTATTACAGAGACGGCTGCTTGATATCTGCACTAGACATGGATCCAAGCATTTGTCTGAGCTGAGACAAGTGATGGCAAGAGGAATGCAGAAAGAGGTGAGGTGTGTCAGCAGGGGTCAGGAGTATGTAACACACAAAGTGCAGGGGTCAGGAGTGTGTAATGCAAGAGTGCAGTGGTCAGGAGTGTGTAATGCCCAGGGTTCAGGAGTCAGGAGTGTGCAATGCACAAAAAAGAAGGGCTCAGGAGTATATAGTGCAAGAAGTTCAGGTGTCAGGAGTATGTAGAACACAGAGTACAGGGGTCAGGAGTATGTAGAACACAGAGTACAGGGGTCAGGAGTATGTAGAACACAGAGTACAGGGGTCAGGAGTATGTAGAACACAGAGTACAGGGGTCAGGAGTATGTAGAACACAGAGTACAGGGGTCAGGAGTATGTAGAACACAGAGTACAGGGGTCAGGAGTATGTAGAACACAGAGTACAGGGGTCAGGAGTGTATAATGCATAGAGTGCAAGGGTCAGGAGTATGTAACGTACGGAGTGTAGGAGTCAGAAGAATGTAATGCATGGAATTCAGAGATGAAAAGTGCATTGTACAGGGGGTCAGGAATATGTAATATACAGGCTAGTGTACACGTTGGAAAAGAAAATTACCCCCGGTACAAAAGCCCCAATACAGATCACCCAAAGTCCCCCCCCCCTCCTGCCAGTACAGATTGTTTCCCCCAAATTACTCCCAACACAGAACTCTCTCCCACCCAAATCCCCCCTCGCACAAACTACCCTCCCAAATATTATTATTATTGCGGGTACTTATTTAGCGTTGTCAATTTATGCAAAGGTTTACATCTATATTGTACATTGACATCAGAAATACCCCTCAGTACAGACCTCTCTTCCCCAGTACAGACCTCTCTTCCCCAGTACAGACCTCTACTCTCCATTACAGACCTCTCTTCCCCAATACAGACCTCTCTTTCCCAGTACAGACCTCTCTTCCCCATTACAGATCTCTCTTCCCCATTACAGACTTCCCCATTACAGACCTCTCTTCCCCATTACAGACCTCCGCCCAATACAGACCTCTCTTCCCCAGTACAGACCTCCCCCCAATGCAGACCTCTCTTCCCCAGTACAGACCTCTCTGCCCCATTACAGACCTCCCCCCAATACAGACCTCTCTTCCCCAATACCGACCTCTCTTCCCCAATACAGACCTCCCCCCAATACAGACCTCTCTTCCCCAGTACAGACCTCCCCCCCAATACAGACTTCTCTTCCCCAGTACAGACCTCTCTTCCCCATTACAGACCTCCCCCCAATACAGACCTCTCTTCCCCAATACCTACCTCTCTTCCCCAGTACAGACCTATCACCCCAGGACAGAACTTTTCTTTAATGTTCAGACTTTTCCACTGCAGCATAGACCAAAGACCCTCCAGTACAGACCTCTCCCCCCAGTCAAGACCTTTCCCCCAGTGCAGACCTTTTCTCCCCAGTAAAGATGTCTTACCCCCCCCCCCAGTACAGGCCACAGACTCCCCCAGTACAGGCCTCCCCCTCCCCCACAGACCTCCCTGTACACCCACACCCGCTCCCTGAAGTCCACTCACCCAACTTCAGGAATGCCAAAATGGCACATTGAGGGAGAAGACCTCAGCAGTGCCCCGAGACAAGGCACATCAAAGCTAAGGAGGAGCCTTCCTTGGCTTTGAACAGCTGCTGTCTCCAAGGTCTGTTGTAAAAAACCCCCCAAAAAAGTCAGGCAGTCAAAGCCTCGGGACAAAAGAGGTAGGTGCCCAATGCTAGCGATACCCTGACACTGCACCATTGGGTGACCTGGGGCAGTGCTGGGGACACTTGCTTCCTTGGCACAGACCCTTCAAAACGGGGACTGTCCTCAGCTAATGGGGAGGATGGTAGCCATATTGTAGAATGTGAACCCTTCTGAGTGAGATCTTTCTTTGATGTCTCTTTGTAGATGTGACTTTGATGTACTCTACAAGATCTTTACTTGACATAGAGCTGCTTTTGATTATAGAAATTCAGAATAACCACAAAACAGAAACGTATGCATCTACCAACTCCTACAGATCTGATCCTGACAGCAATTCCTGTAGGAATCGGCCCAGACCTCATACTCAAATAATAAACATCTTTAGGTTTCCACATTCTTGATGGGGATAAACCAAACAATCTGATTCCTTCAACAACGTTCATGTCATCTTCTACGGCTCGTCTTCAGATCTGAAATCTGTTCATACCGTCCTCTGCCAATCTTCTGTCGATGCTCATTTGGGGAAGGGACACCATCCGTCTGCATGAACTTTTTTGTTGCGAGAAGACGCTCCCCTCTGGGTGATGTTCGTACATTCCAGGGATTTGACCAAACTTTCTTGCACATTCTTACCTGTTTCTGCTCTGAAGAAATAGCCGTTTGTTCATCAATGTGCAGATTGAATCAGATTGGGAGCGACTTCCTCATTATTAATCAGCTGATGCATCTGCAGTGTTCTAATGAGGATCGTTGCAGTGTTGGCATCCCTCTAATAGTAATGAATCCTCGGGGAGTATCTCATCAGAACCTACATTCCTGGTGTATATGGTCAGTGCATTTGTTTGTGCTTTACCACTTCCAGTCCGGACACTTTCACCCCCTTCCAGTCCGGACACTTTCACCCCCTTCCAGTCCGGACACTTTCCCCCCCCCTCTTCCAGTCCGGACACTTTCCCCCCCTTCCAGTCTGGACACTTCCCCCCCCCCCTCTTCCAGTCTGGACACTTTCCCTCCCCATCCAGTCCGGACACTTTCCCCCCTTCCAGTCCGGACACTTTCACCCCCTTCCAGTCCGGACACTTTCCCCCCTTCCAGTCCGGACACTTTCACCCCCTTCCAGTCTGGACACTTCCCCCCCTTCCATTCCGGACACTTTCACCCCCTTCCAGTCCGGACACTTTCACCCCCTTCCAGTCCGGACACTTTCACCCCCTTCCAGTCCGGACACTTTCCCCCCTTCCAGTCCGGACACTTTCACCCCCTTCCAGTCCGCACACTTTCCCCCCTTCCAGTCCGGACGCTTCCCCCCCCTTCCAGTCCGGACGCTTTCCCCCCCCTTCCAGTCCGGACGCTTTCCCCCCCCTTCCAGTCCGGACGCTTTCCCCCCCCTTCCAGTCCGGACGCTTTCCCCCCCCCTTCCAGTCCGGACGCTTTCCCCCCCTTCCAGTCCGGACACTTTCCCCCCCCTTCCAGTCCGGACGCTTTCCCCCCCCTTCCAGTCCGGACGCTTTCCCTCCCCCTTCCAGTCCGGACGCTTTCCCCCCCCCCCTTCCAGTCCGGACGCTTTCCCCCCCCTTCCAGTCCGGACGCTTTCCCCCCCTTCCAGTCCGGACACTTTCCCCCCCCTTCCAGTCCGGACGCTTTCCCCCCCTTCCAGTCCGGACGCTTTCCCTCCCCCTTCCAGTCCGGACGCTTTCCCCCCCCTTCCAGTCCGGACACTTTCACCCCATTCCAGTCCGGACACTTTCCCCCCCTTCCAGTCCGGACACTTTCCCCCTCTTCCTGTCCGGACACTTTCCCCCCCTTCCAGTCTGGAGAGTTTCCCCCCCTTCCAGTCAGGACACTTTCACCCCCTTCCAGTCTGGAGAGTTTCCCCCCCTTCCAGTCCGGACACTTTCACCCCCTTCCAGTCCGGACACTTTCACCCCCTTCCAGTCCAGGCCAATTTTCAGCTTTCAGCGCTATCACACTTTGAATGACAATTGCGCGGTCATGCAACGCTGTACCCATATGAATTTTTTAGCATTTTTTTTGAGACAGATAAAGCTTTATTTTGGTGGTATTTATTCACCGCTGGGACTTTTATTTTTTTTGCTATGTAAATGAAAAAGTCCAAAAATTTTGAAGAAAAGTGTTTTTCTTATAAAATTTTGCAAATAAATAATCTTTTTTCATAAATCTTGGCCAAAATTCCGTTCTTTTTAGTAAAAAAAAACAAAAAATCCAAATTAGTTTATAACCAAAAATTATAATTTTTAAACATTTGTTTTACATTTTTATTTAATTTTTTTATATTATTATTTATGTTTTGTTTTTTACATACGTCACCCTAGCAGTACAGGGTCACCGCTGAGAGGAAGGAGTCACCCCAGCATGTGGACGGATATCCGCTGCCCGCGGTGAGTGACTCAACTTCCACTGCTGACAATACTGGGGTGACATGGGACCGGGACAAGTTTCAAGGGGACTTAGCCACCGGCCCTACACTGACAAGCTTCTGGGCCCGAGTAGGGCTGACTGGTCCGGGAACCGGCGAAAGAATAGTGCAGGAAAATGGGTTGCTGTACCGAGTGGTGGAGACCGACGCCGAAGGGGGGCCTCAGAATGTGGCTAAACAGATGATAGTTCCCCAACAATTCCGGACCCAACTGCTACACTTTGCTCACGATATTCCCATGGCTGGGTATCAGGGAAAGCTACGGACCGAAAAAAGGTTGGCCCAGGCCTTCTATTGGCCTGGGATGTCCCAATCGGTAGCTCGCTACTGCCGTACCTGCGATACCTGTCAGCGACATGGAAGAATGGGTGGCCTGCGGGCCCCTCTACAGCCCCTACCCATCATTGAGGAGCCGTTCCAACGAGTAGCTATTGACATTCTGAGTCCCTTAGCTCGCCCCAGCAAATCTGGAAAGCGGTACATCCTGACCATCGTGGACTATGCTACTCGTTATCCCGAAGCAGTCGCCCTGTCCAGCATCACAGCTCCCAAAGTTGCAGAAGCCATGGTTACCGTTTTCACCCAAGTGGGCTTCCCTGCTGAAATCCTGTCAGATCAGGGGACTCAGTTCATGTCAGGCCTTGTTCAGTCCCTCTGGCAGACCTGTGGAGTGCGGGCCATCCGGACAACCCCCTATCATGCCCAGACCAATGGACTGTGTGAACGCTTCATCGGGACCTTGAAGGCGATGCTATGGGCCTTTGTAGACCTAGAGCCAGACTGGGAAAGATACCTGCCCCACGTCCTCTTTGCCTATCGGGAGGTGCCCCAGGAATCTACCAGATTTTCTCCCTTTGAACTGCTGTATGGGCGGAAAATCCGCAGCCCCCTGACCCTACTGAAGGAATACTGGGAGGGTCAACGACCAGATACCGGGGTCCCTGTGGTGCCATATGTCTTGGAACTGCGTGAAAAGATGGGACAACTAGCCGGCCTTGCAGCTGACCATCTCCAAGCCGCCCAGGCCCGGCAAAAGACATGGTATGACCGCAAGGCACGCACCCGGGAGTTTACTGAGAACCAACAGGTCCTCATGATTGTCCCAAATCCCCAGGACAAATTGCAAACCACATGGGAGGGACCCTTCCGTGTCATTAGGAAAGTGAATGACACGAACTATATTCTCGGACTAGATGATCGGGGGAGACGACAGAAAATGGTGCATGTCAATATGATCAAGGAGTACCATGACCGAAACGCCCTTGTTATGGCCGTGTGTCCAATACCCTCCGATGAGAAGTAAGCGGCCGTACCGGACCTCCTGGAAGCAGAACGCCATCCAACTGACGTGCACCAGGTGCCCCTGAGTCTGCAGCTGAACCCGGGGAAACAGAGGGACATGAATGCTGTCCTGGGCCAGCGCAGTTCCGCTTTTTCAGCCCAGTCTGGAAAGACCACTATCATCACTCACCATGTGGAGACCCTGGGAACCCGGCCCCTCCAACAAGCCCCATATCGTGTCCCCGAAGCCGTTAAGAACACCATGAGTCAGGAACTGAACGAAATGCTGGATCTGGGAATTATTCAGCCCTCCCAGAGCCCCTGGGCCTCTCCTGTTGTTCTTGTCCCCAAGAAAGATGGTAGCATCCGCTTTTGTGTTGTCTACCGACGCCTCAATGGCCACACGGTTAGTGACACCTACCCGATGCCCCGTATCGATGACCTGCTGGACCGGCTGGCTGGCAAATCCCCTATGTCACTACTCTGGACTTGAGCAAGGGCTACTGGCAAATCCCCTTATCTGCAGAGAGTCGGGAGTGCTCCGCCTTCATCACCCCCTTTGGCCTGTTTGGGTTTCTCAACATGCCTTTTGGCATGAAGAATGCTCCTGCCACCTTCCAGTGCACGGTGGACCAGCTGCTGCGGGGCTGTCATGACTTTTCCTGCGCCTACCTAGATGGCATCGCCATCTTTAGCGAAACATGGGAAGACCACCTCCAGCATGTGGGCTTTCTCCTGGACCGAATTGCAGGGGCCAACCTCACGATTCGACCAGACAAGTGCCAGATGGCGGAGGTGCAATATTTAGGACACCGGGTGGGAGGGGGTAAACTGCGCCCAGAACCGGCTAAAATAGAAGCCATTGGGGAATGGCCCACCCCCCAGACTAAGAAACAGGTTATGGCGTTTCTGGGCACTGCTAACTATTACCGCAAATTCATTCCCCATATCAGCACGATTATGAAGCCCCTCACGGATCTCACCAAGAAGGCCATGCCCCAGATGGTAACCTGGACCTCGGCCTGCCAGACTGCATTTGATCGGCTGAAGAAGGCCCTTTCCCATGACCCCGTCCTAGCAGCGCCCAACTACCAGCGAAGGTTCCTTGTGCAGACGGACGCCTCCACTTATGGGCTGGGGGCCGTCCTCAGCCAGGTAAATGAGGAGGGGGAGGAGCACCCTGTGGCCTTCCTTAGCAGGAAACTATTAGACCGGGAGGTGGCCTATGCCACCATAGAGAAGGAGTGCCTCGCCATAGTGTGGGTGTGGAAGAAACTTCAACCCTATTTGTATGGCCGGGAGTTCACCATCCTCACGGACCATAACCCCCTCACCTGGCTGAATCGGGTCTCCGGGGATAATGGACGCCTCTTACGATGGAGCCTGGCCTTACAACCCTAAAATTTCACCATCCAATACCAACGGGGAAGCCAGCACCACAATGCAGATGGGCTGTCCCGGCAGCAAGATCCCCAGTAAATGCAGTCCACAAGTGCCTCTACGGGAACCTGTTGAGGTTCCCCTGGCGGCACTTGTAGAATAGAGGGGGGAGGGGTTGTCATGGAGCTGGCCCTTCCCCCCCCATCCTCTAGACTTGCTGCCTGCCACCCCCCCACCCCTCACTTTTCTGTCCCATCCATGTTTTGGACTTCTAGTCCTCCGTGTCCCTGACACAGGCAGCCCCTCAACCCCTGTTGCCTGCAGTCTGGCCCCCTGCTGAGGGAATCCACAAACAGGCCCACTCCTGTCACCCCTCCTCCCTGCCCCCTCTGCACATCTTCCCGGGCTCCATACCTTACAAGGACAAATGCCTTGTTCCCTGGGCAGTCCAGAGACCTGGGGGATGGGGCCCATTGCCATGGTAACCCGACAGGAAGTCTCAGGTTACTACTGCAGCAGCAAAGAGCCCAGCTCTGTACTTAAGAGAGAGCAGGGCAAACCCCCTTCGTGTTCTCCTGGCTGCGTGTGTGAGAGAAGACTGTGCTGCAGTGCCAGCTTCTCTCGGAGGACGATCCCCCGTCCCCCTTCTTCTCTCCCTGGCTGACCTGACTGTCCGTGCTGCCTGGAATCTCTTCACTGTGGAGGAATCTTCTGCTGTGAACCTGTCTGGACTTAACTCTTTGCTCTCCGTGAATCTGTCTGGACTTAACCCTTCCCTGCCTGGAGCTTCCTGTGTGCATTAACCCTGTGGATTACCATACCCCTGTTGTTCCATATTGCCTTCCAGAGAACTTTATTGTGTTGCTGTGTCTGGTGTGGATCTGTGGACTAACAGAACTGTTGTCTGTGCCCCAAAAACCTCCCCAATAAATGCCCGCACATTGGGTTCCGTGCAATCTGTCTCTGTGTGCTCTCTGGTTCTGGTGACAGCCATACAAAATGTACGACTCCGATCGCACCACACTCAAATAACATGGGATCTGCAGGGAATGTGGTGCGGCTCCTGAGCCAATCACACGCGATATACCGCACCGCATTTATGTGAACCCGGACTGACAGGGATCCACCGAATGACACGTGTACTGCACACAGACAGCCTGTACAGGCACGGCATTGTCACGGATCACTGTATTAGTGTCACTGGAGATGTCAGTGTCAGTTCCCACCCACTGTCAGTGTCAGATCGCCCGCCGCACTATCACAGTCCCACTATAAGTCACCGATTACTGCCAGTACTAGCATGTCAAAAATAAATCCAGAATATATCCCATAATTTGTAAACTCTCTGGCCCCTCCCACACGGGCCGTCCGTCTCTTCATCATTCAGTCACGTTTATTCGAAGAAAAATCACATCAGTTCACATCAGTTTTCATCAGTTTACATCCATTTTTCAGCCGTATACATCCGTTTTTCGGCAGTTTACATCTGTTGTCATAAAATTTGTATCCGTTTACATCCATTATAGTCCGTTTACATCCGTTATTCATCCATTTGTCCATTTACATCAGTTTTGTCTATTTACATTTGTTTACATCTGTTTTCATACATTTTTTTGTCTGTTTACAACCATTTTTCATCCGTTTACATCCTTTTTTGTCCATTTACATTCGTTTTTCATCTGTGTTTGTCCATTTACATCCATTTTTTGCCCGTTTACATCTATTTACATCCAGTTTTGTCTATTTACATCTGTCTTTCATCCCTTTGCATCCATTTTTGTCCATTTACATCTGTTTACATCCGTTTTTGTTTATTTATGTCCGTTTTTAGCCATTTTTATGTGTTTACATCCATTTAGTCCATTTATATTAGTTTTTGTCCATTTACATCTGTTTTTGTTTGTTTACATTAGTTTACATCTGTTTTCATAAAATTTTCCGTCCGTTTCCAACCTTTTCTTGTCCATTTACATCCGTTTTTCATCTGTTTGTCTGTTTACATCTGTTTTTTGTCCATTGACATCCGTTTTTGTCCATTTACATCCGTTTTTCATCAGTGTTTGTCTGTTTACATCCATTTTTTGCCTGTTTACATCTGTTTACATCCAGTTTTGTCTATTTACATCTGTTTTTCACCCCTTTTGCATCAGTGTTTGTCCATTTACATCTGTTTACATCCGTTTTTGTTTATTTACATCCATTTTCAGCAATTTTTTATCCGTTTACATCCTTTTTTGTCTATTTACATCAGTTTTTCATCCATGTACATCTGTTTGTTGTCCATTCACATCGGTTTTTCATCTGTTTTTATCTGTTTGCATCTGTTTTTCGTCTGTTTACATCCGATTTTTCTTTATTTACATCTTTTTTTTGCTCGTTTACATGCGTTTACATAAATTTTTGACTATTTACATCCTTTTTTTATCCATTTGCATCCATTTGTACATTTACATCTATTTTTGTTAATTCACATCATATTTTTGCCCGTTTACATCCGCTTACATCCATTTTTGTCTATTTAAATCGGTTTTTCATCCCTTTGCATCCATGTTTTCCATTTATATCCGTTTACATCTGTTTTTGTCCATTTACATCAGTTTTTTGCCTGTTTACATCCATTTACATCCATTTTTGTCTATTTGCATCCGTTTTTCATCCAGTTACATCCGTTCTTCTCCATTTACTTAAATTTTTCATCCGTTTTTGTCTTTTTACATCTGTTTTTTGTCCGTTGACATCCGTTTTTGTACATTTACATCCGTTTGTTTTGCCCAATTACATCCATTTTTGTCCATTCACATCAGTTTTTCATCTGTTTTTATCTGTTTGCATCCTTTTTTCGTCTGTTTACATCCATTTTTGACTATTTACATCCTTTTTTTATCCGTTTGCATCCATTTGTCCACATACATCCGTTTCTGTCTGTTTTCATCCGTTTTTCATCCACTTCCATCCGTTTTTGTCCATTTACATCCGTTTTCATCTGTTTGTCTGTTTACATGTGTTTTTCATCCGTTTACATCTGTTTTTGTCCATTAACATCAGTTTTTTTGCCTGTTTACATCCGCTTACATCCATTTTTGTCTATTTACATCTGTTTTTCATCCCTTTGCATCCATGTTGTCCATTTACATCTGTTTCTGTCCATTTACATCCCTTTTTTGCCCGTTTACATCCATTTTTGTCTATTTGCATCCGTTTTTCATCCAGTTACAACCGTTCTTGTTCATTTACTTCCATTTTTCATCCATTTTTGCCCATTTACAACCATTTTTGTCCATTTACATCCGGTTTTTGCCCATTTACATCCATTTTTGTCTATTTACATTCATTTTTTGTTCGCTTACATCTGTTTTTGTCCATTTAAATCCATTTTTCATCTATTTATGTCTGTTTAGATCAGTTTTTCATCCGTATACATCCGTTTTTGTCAGTTTACATCTGTTTTTTGGTCATTTACATCCGTTTTCATCAATTTTTAATATGTTTACATCCATTTTTGTCCATTTACATCCATTTGTTGCCCATTTACGTCCATTTTTCATTCGTTTACATCCGTTTGTCTGTTTACATCCGCTTTTTTGTCCGTTTACAACTATTTTTGTCTATTTGCATCCATTTTTTTATCCTTTTACATCTGATCTTGTCCATTTATTTCTGTTTACCATCTGTTTACATCCATTTTTCATCCGTTTACATCAGTTTTTGTCCATTTACATCCATTTTTGCCCGTTTACATCTATTTTTGTCTATTTACATTCATTTTTTGTTCGCTTACATCTGTTTTGTCCATTTACATCCATTTTTCATCTGTGTTTGTCTGTTTACATTCGTTGTTCATCTGTATACATCCGTTTTTGTCAGTTTACATTGTTTTTGGCCGTTTACATCCGTTTTTATCCATTTTTAATTCGTTTACATCCATTTTTGACTGTTTACAATTTTTTGTCCATTTATGTCCATTTTTCATTCGTTTACATCCGTTTTTTGTCTGTTTTTGTCCATTTACATATTTTTTTTTTTGCCCATTTACATCCGTTTACATCCATTTTTGTCTATTTGCATCTGTTTTTCATCCTTTTACATCTGATCTGGTCCATTTACTTCCATTTACCATCTGTTTACATCCGTTTTTCATCTGTTTACATCAGTTTTTGTCCATTTACATCAATTATTTGCCCGTTTACATTCATTTTTGTCTATTTACATCCATTTTTTGTTCGCCTACATCTGTTTTTTTCCATTTACATCCATCTGTTTTTGTCTGTTTACATCCGTTTTTCATCCGGATACATCTGTTTTTGTCAGTTTACATCTGTTTTTGGCTGTTTACATCCGTTTTCATACATTTTTAATCTGTTTACATCCATTTTTGTCTGTTTACATCCATTTTTTATCCATTTACATACATTTTTTGTCCATTTACATACATTTTTCATTCGCTTACATCCTTTTTTTGTCTGTTTACATCTGTTTTTGTCCATTTACATCTGTTTTTTTGCCCGTTTACATCCGTTTACATCCATTTTTGGCCATTTACATCAATTTTTCATCCGTTTTGTCTGTTTACATCCGTTTTTTTGACGGAAGAAAAATAGGGTTTTCTTCCATTGAGAAAAACGGATGTTCCCGGATGCGGACATTAAGGAATGTAAACAAATGATCATCCTGATTTATTTTTTCACCAAAGACGTGTGTAGCAGAATACATTTTGGCCTAAATTTTTACCAAAAAATGGGCGGACTCAATGGACCCGTTGCTCTTTTTCTACCGTCACTTTTCTATGTTTCTATGTTTAAATTTATGAAGAAATTAGATTTTTTTTTTTAATTTTTCTATTGGATCTGTTTTATAACAAAAAGTAAAAAATATTGTTTTTTTTTTAATTGTCGGTCTTTTTTTGTTTATAGCGCCAAAAATAAAAAATGCAGAGGTGCTTAAATACCACTGAATGAAAGCTCTATTTGTGGTAAAAAAGGGCATCAATTTCATTTATGTACAGCGTTGCATGACCGCGCAGTTGTAAACTAGAAAATATTGGGGTTTTTTTTCAAAAATTTCCATTCATTTTTCGTTTATATAATAAAATTTAAAAACAAAAAACATAAAAAAAAGAAAGATATATTTGTGGGAACTAAATGATATACATTTTGTTTGGGTACAGCTTTGCATGACCGCGCAATTACCAGTTAAAGTAGCGCAGTGCTGAATAGCAAAAAGTGGCCTGGTTACCCTTGAGGAAAAAAAATCAATTATTCTCAACGGAGAGGGTTCGCATCTACACTCCAAATCGCCTGAAGCTCAAACAAGTTCTGGAGTTTTTTTTTTCAAAAGAGGCAGATTTGCGCTTTTTTGGCAAGTTTTTATTCCCATAGAAATGATTAGAAACGTGTGATTGGTGCGTTTTTCCACACTTTTGCGCAATTTTCTGCTCAAATGAAAAAATTCACAAAAAACCATAAAGTCATAATATATGAATAAATAAATGCAAATAAATGTAAAAAAAATTAAGTAATAAATAAATCAATATTAATTACCCCAAGGCTTAACCCTCTAACCCTAAAAAAAGTATTAAATAAATGATTATTGTTATTATTATATTATTATTATTATTATTAGGGGGTTAAGGTTAGGGGTGAATTATTATTTTTTTATTATTACATATTATTTATTTATGTTTTTATTTATTAGGGCAGCATAGTAGCTGAATGGTTAGCACTACCCCGTGGCAGTACTGGGGTCATTGGTTCGAATTCCAACCATGGCACCACGTGCCTGGAGTTTGCATGTTCTCCCTGTGCCTGCATGGGTTTCCTCCGGGTACTACGGTTTCCTCCCACACTCCAAAGACATGCTGAGAGGTGAATTGGATCCTGTCTAAATTGTCCCTAGTGTGTGTATGTATGAATGTGAGTTAGGGACTTTAGATTGTACGCCCCTCGGGGGCGAGGACTAATGTGAATGTACAATAAATATGCAACGTGCGGCGTAAACTGACAGCGCTATATAAGTACCTGAAATAAATAAATTTGTGTATTTATTTTACATGTATTTACTCATTTTTTATTATTATTTTTATTATTATTATTTATTATTACCACCCTAACCCTACCAAAATAAATAAATAATAAGAATATAATTAATAAAATATTATCCCCGACCCAAACCCTAATCCTCACCCTAACCTAACATTAACTCTAGCCCTAACGAAAAACAAAATAATAAATGAATAATAATAATAATAATAATAATAAAAGAAATAGGACAAGCTAAACAACGTGTGATTGGTGCATTTTTCCGCACTTTTGTGCGTTCTGCGCGATTTTGTGCTCAAATGAAAACATTTAAAATACATAAAGTCATCATATATGAATAAAAAAATGTAAAATAAATAAAATAAATGCACAAATACATTTAAAAAATCACAAATAATAAATAAGTCAATAATAATTACCCCTAGCCTTAACCCGCTAACCCTAAAAAAAGGTATTGAATACATTATTATTGTTATTATTGTTATTATTATTATTAAAAAGGTATTGAATACATTATTATTGTTATTATTGTTATTATTATTATTATTATTAAAAAGGTATTGAATACATTATTATTATTATTATTATTATTAATAATAATAATAAAAAAAAAAATAATAATTTTATTATTATTTTATTACTTTTTTTTAAAGGGTTAGGGGGTTAAGGTTAGGGGTTAATTATTATTTATTTATTATTACATAGTATTTATTTATGATTATTTTTATGTATTTGTCCATTTATTTTACATGTATTTACTAATGTATTATTATTATTATTATTATTATTATTATTAATATTATTATTTATTATTACCACCCTAACCCTACCAAAATAAATAAATAATAAGAATATAATTATTAAAATATTATCCCCGACCCAAACCCTAATCCTAACCTAACCTTAACTCTAGCCCTAAAAAAAAACAAAATAATAAATTATTAATAATAATAATAATAATAATAATAAAATAAATAGGAAAAGCTAAACAAGCTAAACAACGTGTGATTGGTGCGTTTTTCCACACTTTTGTGCGTTCTGCGTGATTTTCTGCTCAAATGAAAACATTTAAAATACATAAAGTCATAATATATGAATAAATAAATGTAAAATAAATAAAATAAATGCACAAATACATTTAAAAAAATCAAAAATAATAAATAAGTCAATAATAATTACCCCTAGCCTTAACTCGCTAACCCTAAAAAAAGGTATTGAATACATTATTATTGTTATTATTGTTATTATTATTATTAAAAAGGTATTGAATACATTATTATTGTTATTATTGTTATTATTATTATTAAAAAGGTATTGAATACATTATTATTGTTATTATTGTTGTTATTATTATTATTATTATTATTAAAAAGGTATTGAATACATTATTTTTGTTATTATTAATAATAATAATAATAATAATAATAATAATAATTAAAAAAAAAAATAATTTTATTATTATTTTATTACTTTTTTTTAAAGGGTTAGGGGGTTAAGGTTAGGGGTTAATTATTATTTATTTATTATTACATAGTATTTATTTATGATTATTTTTATGTATTTGTCCATTTATTTTACATGTATTTACTAATGTATTATTATTATTATCAATATTATTATTTATTATTACCACCCTAACCCTACCAAAATAAAAAAATAATAAGAATATAATTAATAAAATATTATCCCCGACCCAAACCCTAATCCTAACCTAACCTTAACTCTAGCCCTAACAAAAAACAAAATAATAAATTAATAATAATAAACAAGCTAAACAACGTGTGATTGGTGCATTTTTCCTGCAGTTTTGTGCGTTCTGCGCAATTTTCTGCTCAAATGAAAACATTTAAAATAAATAAAGTCATAATATATGAATAAATAAATGTAAAATAAATAAAATAAATGCACAAATACATTTAAAAAAATCAAAAATAATAAATAAGTCAATAATAATTACCCCTAGCCTTAACTCGCTAACCCTAAAAAAGGTATTGAATACATTATTATTGTTATTATTGTTATTATTGTTATTATTATTATTATTATTATTATTAAAAAGGTATTGAATACATTATTATTGTTATTAATAATAATAATAATAATAATAATAAAAAATAATAATAATTTTATTATTATTTTATTACTTTTTTTTAAAGGGTTAGGGGGTTAAGGTTAGGGGTTAATTATTATTTATTTATTATTACACAGTATTTATTTATGATTATTGAAATAAATATTCAGGGGTTTAATTTCTAGAATCCCCTCATTTATTATACAATTTATGTATTATTTGTCTGTTCCTATAATTAATTAGTAGCTATATAATCTTTGACTATATTGAAGGACGTAATACAATGCAATATTAGCGATAATAATAGACGCAGTGCTCAAAGAAGCAAAGTCTTATTTATTCACAAAGTAAGTAAAACTAACATAGAATTAAAAGCCAATACTACGGAGTATATCGGGTTAGGGGGTTAATTATTATTTATTTATGATTATTTTTATGTATTTGTCTATTTATTTTACATGTATTTACTAATGTATTATTATTATTAATAATTATACATTAGTAAATGTAAACCCTACCAAAATAAATAAATAATAAGAAGATAATGAATAAAATCGAATAAAATAACACCAAACCCTAAACCCCAATCCTAACCCTAACCTGACCTTAACTCCAACCCTAACAAAAAACAAAATAATAAATGAATAATAATATTAATAATAATAAAAAATAAAAGCTGACAGAAAAGCTAAAAAAAGCTGAAAAAACTAGCAACAAATGATGCAACAGATATTTTTCTCTATTGGCTGATAAAAAAAAAATACGCCAAAGCTCAAAAATGGATGAAAAATCTGTAAGAAAAATGTGTAAAAATGCACAAAAATCACCATAAAATATGTGTGAAATACGCTACTGTCAGACGTGAATGGAGCCTCAGTTACTTCTATTTAGGATTGCCTGTATGGTTCAGTTCAACATCACTGACAGCGATCCCAGCATTACAGATGACATAATAAAGCAGCACGCCGAGGAATACATTGTATACACAACCTATATATGTACAGCGCGGCGTAGCTGCATTTACTGGCATAAAATATATCTTTTTTAAATATATTCTTCAGATTTTTTTTAACAGATAAAAAAGTAATTTTTACATATGAGAAAAAAAATATATAGATGAAAATAGCGCCAAAAGTGTTCACATGTAATCAATTACCATAAGCTGCCAAACCTCACCCTTAACCCCTCACCTACCGGGCACTTCTACCCCCTTCCTGCCTACAGGGCACTTCTACCCCCTTCCTGCCTACAGGACACTTCTACCCCCTTCCTGCCTACAGGACACTTCTACCCCCTTCCTGCCTACCGAGCACTTCTACCCCCTTCCTGCCTACCGGGCACTTATACCCCCTTCCTGCCCACCAGGTACTTCTACCCCCTTCCTGCCTACCGGGCACTTCTACCCCCTTCCTGCCCACCAGGCACTTCTACCCCCTTCCTGCCCACAGGACACTTCTACCCCCTTCCTGCCTACAGGGCACTTCTACCCCCTTCCTGCCTACAGGGCACTTCTACCCCTTTCCTGCCTACCGGGCACTTCTACCCCCTTCCTGCACACCGGGTACTTCTACCCCCTTCCTGCCTACCGGGCACTTCTACCCCCTTCCTGCCCACCGGGCACTTCTACCCCCTTCCTGCCTACAGGGCACTTCTACCCCCTTCCTGCCTACAGGGCACTTCTACCCCCTTCCTGCCTACCGGGCACTTCTACCCCCTTCCTGCCTACCGGGCACTTCTACCCCTTCCTGCCTTCCGGACACTTCTACCCCCTTCCTGCCTACAGGGCACTTCTACCCCCTTCCTGCCTACTGGGCACTTCTACCCCCTTCCTGCCTACCGGAAACTTCTACCCCCTTCCTGCCCCCTGGGCACTTCTACCCCCTTCCTGCCTACCGAGCACTTCTACCCCCTTCCTGCCTACCGGACACTTCTACCCCCTTCCTGCCTACCGGACACTTCTACCCCCTTCCTGCCTACCGGACACTTCTACCCCCTTCCTGCCTACCGAGCACTTCTACCCCCCTCCTGCCCACCTGGCACTTCTACCCCCTTCCTGCCTACCGGACACTTCTACCCCTTTCCTGCCTACAGGGCACTTCTACCCCCTTCCTGCCTACCGGGCACTGTCACCCCCTTCCTGCCTACCGGGCACTTCTACCCCCTTCCTGCCTACCGGGCACTTCTACCCCCTTCCTGCCTACCGGACACTTCTACCCCCTTCCTGCCCACCAGGCACTTCTACCCCCTTCCTGCCTACAGGGCACTTCTACCCCCTTCCTGCCCACCGGACACTTCTACCGCCTTCCTGCCTACCGGACACTTCTACCCCCTTCCTGCCTACAGGGCACTTCTACCCCCTTCCTGCCCACCGGGCACTTCTACCCCCTTTCTGCCCACCGGGCACTTCTACCCCCTTCCTGCCCACCGGGCACTTCTACCCCCTTCCTGCCTATCGGGCACTTCTACCCCCTTCCTGCCCACCGGGCACTTCTACCCCCTTCCTGCCCACCGGGCACTTATACCCCCTTCCTGCCTTCAGGGCACTTCTATCCCCTTCCTGCCTACAGGACACTTCTACCCCCTTCCTGCCCACCGGGCACTTCTACCCCCTTCCTGCCTACCGGGCACTTCTACCCCCTTCCTGCCTACCGGGCACTTCTACCCCCTTCCTGCCCACCGGGCACTTCTACCCCTTTCCTGCCCACCGGGCACTTCTACCCACTTCCTGCCTACCGGGCACTTCTACCCCCTTACTGCCCACCGGGCACTTCTACCCCCTTCCTGCCCACAGGGCACTTCTACCCCCTTCCTGCCTACCGGGCGCTTCTACCCCCTTCCTGCCTACCGGGCGCTTCTACCCTACACAGCTGATCACATGACCGAGCCGACATCTTTTGCTCTTTCCGTTGATCGGTGATCTGCTGTGTCCGAGGGACATAGCGCACCGCTGATCGCCAAGCTGTGCGCTCCCGGATCCATGCACGCGCGGTTAGAGTGGGAGGACGTCATATGACTCCTCCCAGAATAAGAGAACCGCCTTGCGCCCGTCATTACCTTATATGGCAGGCGGGAGGTGGTTAACATATCCATCCCTCTCCAATGTTGGTCAATTTTATCAATACCCCAAAAGGTCAGCAATTCTAGGTCACAATCATGATTCAGTTTAAAATGTTTCGATACATTGTGTTCATCAAATCCTTTCTTAATGTTATTTCTATGTTCTCCAATCCTTGTTTTTAAAGTTCTATCTGTTCTTCCCACATACTGTAAATCACAAAGACATTGCAGCACATACACCACGTGTGCATTCACAAGATATCAGTGATTTCATGTTATATTCTCGATTGCTTGAAGAAGACCTCAAATGTTTTATTTTCCTATTTCTCTTTTTAGAGGTGTTTTTACATTCTGTACATTTGTTACAATAATGGAATCCCTCCAAACCGAGAAAAAAGCTCATGTGTTTAGGTGGATCGATAATGTTATGCATGATTCTTGTTCTTAACCACTTCCAGTCCGGACACTTTCCCCCCCTTCCAGTCCGGACACTTTCCCCCCCTTCCAGTCCGGACACTTTCCCCCCCTTCCAGTCCGGACACTTCCCCCCCCTTCCAGTCCGGACACTTTCACCCCCTTCCAGTCCGGACACTTTCACCCCCTTCCAGTCCGGACACTTCCCCCCTCTTCCAGTCCGGACACTTTCACCCCCTTCCTTTCCGGACACTTTCACCCCCTTCCAGTCTGGACACTTTCCCCCCCTTCCAGTCCGGACACTTTCACCCCCTTCCTTTCCGGACACTTTCACCCCCTTCCAGTCTGGACACTTTCACCCCCTTCCTGTCCGGACACTTTCACCCCCTTCCTGTCCGGACACTTTCCCCCCCCTTCCAGTCTGGACACTTTCCCCCCCTTCCAGTCCGGACACTCCCCCCACTTCCAGTCCGGACACTTTCACCCCCTTTCCAGTCCGGACCCTTTCCCCCCTTCCAGTCCGGACACTTTCCCCGCCTTCCAGTCCGGACACTTTCCCCGCCTTGCAGTCCGGACACTTTCACCCCCTTCCTTTCCAGACACTTTCACCCCCTTCCAGTCTGGACACTTTCACCCCCTTCCATTCTGGACACTTTCACCCCCTTCCTGTCCGGACACTTTCACCCCCTTCCTGTCCGGACACTTTCACCCCCTTCCTGTCAGGACACTTTCCCCCCCCTTCCAGTCCGGACACTTTCCCCCCCTTCCAGTCTGGACACTTTCCCCCCCCTTCCAGTCCGGACACTCCCCCCCCCTTCCAGTCCGGACACTTTCACCCCCTTTCCAGTCCGGACACTTTCCCCCCTTCCAGTCCGGACACTTTCCCCCCCTTCCAGTCCGGACACTTCCCCCCCCCCTTCCAGTCTGGACACTTTCACCCCCTTCCAGTCCGGACACTTTCACCCCCTTCCTGTCTGGACACTTTCCCCCCCTTCCAGTTCGGACACTTTCCCCCCCATTCCAGTCCGGACACTTTCCCCCCCATTCCAGTCCGGACACTTTCCCCCCCTTCCAGTCCGGACACTTTCCCCCCCTTCCAGTCCGGACACTTTCCCCCCCTTCCAGTCCGGACATTTTCACCCCCTTCCAGTCTAGGCCAATTTTCAACTTTCAGCGCTATCACACTTTGAATGACAATTGCGCGGTCATGCAACACTGTACCTACATGAATTTGTTAGCATTTTTTGAGACAGATAAACCTTTATATTGGTGGTATTTATTCACCGCTGGGATTTTTAATTTTTTTGCTATATAAATGAAAAAGTCCAAACATTTTAAAAAAAAGTGTTTTTCTTATAAAATTTTGCAAATAAATAATATTTCATCATAAATCTTGTCCAAAATTTATTCCGTTATCTTTTTAGATAAAAAAAAAATAACACAAATTAGTTTATAACCAAAAATTATAATTTTTAAACATTTATTTTTAAATTTTTATTTTATTTTTTTATATTATTATTTATGTTTTTCTTTTTACATACTGTCACCCTAGCAGTACACTGTCACCATGGTGGGGGGTGAAGAAGATTTTTTTTTTTTTTTTTTTACACTGATTGCTTTTTCTCCCATAAAGGCTGTACAAGCAATCATTTCTCCTTCTCTCTGGCTGCATTCTTGTAGCCATTGAGAAATACTGTGTGAGCTGTGATTGGTCACAGCTTGTCACACGGTACAAGGCTGTTGTGAATAGCCCTGTACCATGTGATCTCTGTGATCATTCACAGATGTCACACGTAGTAAGCAATGATGTCAGAAGTGACATCTTGCTTACTGCTCTGCATGCGATCACTGATTGGCCAATCAGTGATCACATGATCGGGACCTCGCAGAGAGCTCCTGTATGACGATCGGTGTTCCACTGTACCAGAGAACACAGTGGGCACCGGATCGCGGTGCTGCGCGCTCCCAGGGAACGCACACAAGCAGGGGGCGGGGAGGCCATTTATAAACGCCCACCCGACCCTGCACTGCCACCGTCTGGCCATTTATATACAACGTCCTGATGGGAGGTGGTTAAAGATTTATTTTTTCTATATATAAAGCTTGGATTACTTGGAATAATATTCCTCAACGCTTTATCCCTCATTAGTATACTATAGGCCAGTGATGGCGAACCTATGGCACGCAGAGCCATCTCAGTGGGCATGCCAGGAGGAAGAGAGGAAGAGGAAGAGAACGCGCTCTCCTGCGCACCTCCGGGGGCGCGCACCGGGCGATCTCCGTGATCGCTGTGTCCTGCGGACACAGCTGATCACGTGACATAGTAAAAGGCCAATCACAGCGGCCTTTTACCACGTGATCAGCCGTGTCCAATGACACGCTGATCACCGGGAAATGCAAATGCCGGTTCTCGGCTGCACTTTCCTCACGCTGTCAGATCGTGAGGAAAGTACTGCCGAAAACTGGCAGTTGTCAGAACAGGGATCGGCACCGATCATCAGGGTCACTGATCATCAGTGCCCTGATGATCGGTGCCCACCTGTGCCACACACAAGTTTCGCCCACTTGTGCCCAGCAATGCGCCCACCTGTGCCCAGCAGTGCGCCCACCTGTGCCCAGCAATGCACCCACCTGTGCCCAACAGTGCGCCCACCTGTGCCCAGCAATGCACCCACCAGTGCCCACCAGTGCCACCCACCAGTGCCCATCAGTGCAGCCCAGCAGTGCTGCCAGTCAGTGCCACCAGTCAGTGCCCAGCGGTTGTGCCAGTCAGTGTCCAGCAGTGATGTCAGTCAGTGCCACCTATCAGTGCTGTCTATCAGTACCCATTATCAGTGTCGCCTATCAGTGCCACCTATCTGTGACACCTCATTAGTGCTGCCCATCAGTGCCACCCATCAATGATGCCCAGCAGTGCCGCCTGTCAGTGCCGTCTGTCAGTGCCTCCAGTTGGTGCTGTCAGTGCCGCTTATCAGTGCCCATCATTTCCTGCATATCAGTGCATCATCAGAGCCTCCTCATCAATGCTCACCAGTGCCGCCCTATCAGTGCTACCTATCTGTGCCGCCTCATCAATGCCCATCAGTGCTGCCAATCAGTGCAGCCTCACCAACGCACATCAAAGAAGAAATATTACCTGTTTGCAAAATTTTAGAATAGAAGCAAAGGAAACCTTTTATGTTTTTAATTTTTTGCTCTTTTTTCATTTATAGTGCAAAAAATAAAACACCCAGCGGTGATTAAATACCACCAAAAAAAGCTCTATTTGTGTGAAAAAATGATAAAAATTGCATATGGTTACAGTGTTGCATGACCGCACAATTGTCTTTGTTAAGTGCAACAGCACTGAAAGCTGAAAATTGTCCTGGGCAGGAAGGGGGTAGAAGTGCCCGGTAGGCAGGAAGGGGGTAGAAGTGCCCTGTAGGCAGGAAGGGGGTAGAAGTGTCCTGTAGGCAGGAAGGGGGTAGAAGTGCCCTGTAGGCAGGAAGGGGGTAGAAGTGCCCTGTAGGCAGGAAGGGGGTAGAAGTGCCCTGTAGGCAGGAAGGGGGTAGAAGTGCCCTGTAGGCAGGAAGGGGGTAGAAGTGCCCTGTAGGCAGGAAGGGGGTAGAAGTGCCCTGTAGGCAGGAAGGGGGTAGAAGTGCCCTGTAGGCAGGAAGGGGGTAGAAGTGCCCTGTAGGCAGGAAGGGGGTAGAAGTGCCCTGTAGGCAAGTGATTAATTCCAGTGTTGGCACTTTGAAATAAAAAAGTTGGTTTTGTGTTGAAGTTTGGGCACTCTGGCTCAAAAAGGTTCGCCATCACTGCTATAGGCCAATGTCTCCTAATAATGTTTTCTATGTCTTTGTACTGAGCATTGAAATCAGTAATAAACCCAACTCTTGAATTCTCATCTTTCTTCCTTTCTAATAAAGTATCTCTATTCTTAGATTCAACAGCATCTCTTTCTTTGTGTAAAAAGGTTTCATTGTATCCTTTCTCTACAAATCTTTTTATCAACAAATCGGTTTGTGGCAAGAAATCAGTATCTAAATTACAGTTCCTTTTAATACGAGTAAATTGACTCCTAGGTGTGCTATAAAGCCGCTTGGATGACGACAGCTAGATCTGGTATATAACTATTTCTGTCCACTTCCTTAACCCCTCCTGAGGATTTACCCCCCTTCATGACCACGCCTCTTTTTGCTACTCGGCGCTGCACTAATTCAACTGATAATTGCGCGGTCATGCAATGCTGCACCCAAACGAAATTTACGGCCTTTTTTTCACACAAATAGAGCTTTCTTTCGGTGGTATTTGATCACCTGTGCGCTTTTTATTTTTCACGCTATAAACAAAAAAAGGCCAAAAATTTTGAAGAAAAACAATATTTTTTACTTTCTGCTATAAAAAATATATAGTAAACTCAAAGTTGGTTATAAATTTTGGCCAAAATGTATTTTGCTCCATGTTTTTGGTAAAAAAAATCCCATAAGTGTATATTGATTGCTTTGTGTGAAGTTATAGCGTCTACAAACTATGGTACAGATACTGCAATTTACGCCATTTTTCTGCTATACAGCGCTGCGCTAGTTTAACGGACAATTGCGCGGTCATGCAATAGGGTACATAAATGAAATTTACATCCTTTTTTTCGCCACAAATTGAGCTTTCTTTTGGTGGTATTTGATTGCCTGTGTGGTTTTTATTTTTTGCGCTAAAAAAAAAAGGCTGACAATTTTGAGGAAAAAAAAACAATATTTTGGACTTTTTGATATAAAACATGTCCAGTAAAAAAAAATGCAAAAATCAAATTTAGTCATAAATTTCTGCCAAAATGCATTCTGCGACATCTTTGCTAAAAAAAAACCCCAATATGTGTAAATTAATTGGTTTACGTGAAAGTTATAGCGTTTACAAATGGCGGGAAAGATACTGAGATTTTTAATTTTTATTTATACTAATAATGGCGCCGATCAGCGACATATAGCAGCAATCAGCGACATATGACGGCGACCAGCGACTTATGGCGGGACTGCGGCGGACATTTTGACACTGGGGGGGAACTGACTTGGGGTCACTGACATCCCCAGTGACACCAATACAGTGATCAGTGAAAAAAAAACACTGAAACTGTACTAATGTCACTGGGGAGGAAGGGGTTAACATTTTTAGAATTTGCTGTGTAAGGGGAGTGTTTTACTAGGGGGCGGGGGTGTGTACTGGAGGGGGGGGGGGGGGGGGGAGCTGATCGAGGGAGAGAAACTCTTCTCTCCCTCTGCACCTTGTCGGCGAACTGTCACAGAGCGGGCTGTGTGTAAACAATGCAGCCCTGCTCTGTGTCAGTGATTACCGCTCATCACGGGACCCGGCGGCGGAGACCCGCTGCTGACACCCGCGGGACAGGCAGGGCGGGCGCGCGCCCCCTGCCTGTTTTGAAGGCAGCCGTTTTAAAACGTGCTTTTGCCTACGAGCGCCGCCCTGCCACCGTTTATATGCGGTGGCTGGGCGGCATGTGGTTAATCCCTTCACGCCGGCGCCTCCCGGCCCTTTAAGGGTTTCAGAAGCCGGGAGGCGGGGCGGAGTTTAGGGCCATGTGACCGCCGTGACACATCGTCACGGCGGTCACATGATCGGGAGAGGTCCCGATCGAAAGAGATCGGGACCTATCCGTGAGTACCAGACATGTGTGGTGGGAGCACACAGGGCGCGCGCTCTCAGCACATATGTTCTTTTTTAATAGAATGCCAATGTGCGGCCGATCGTCTAAGCCCAGACATCGGGAGGCCGCACATTTGCGTTCGGCCGGCGTGAAGAGGTTAAAGTATGTTTTAGTATAAATTTGATCTCCACATTTGAATAAGACCAGATCCAAAAAATCTATTTGTTTAAAGTTACTTGGCATGGCGAATTTTAAACCGTATTTATTAATATTCCTTGACTTTGAAAAGAGATTTAATTCTTCTTTAGTGCCTTTCCATACTATTATAATATCATCGATGTATCGTTTATATAATACCATCTCTGGCCACTTATTATAGAAGAATTCTTCCTCCCATTTGCCCATTAATATATTAGCAACGCTTGTGTCAGGGCTCCGGGAATGACCAGAGGTGTGTGGACCGACACAGGGAAACGCAGGCTTCAGGTATAGCGTGTAAACAAGATAATTTATTAAGGACAACACAAACATAAACGCAGTGCAACAAACCAAACCCAAAACGAACACAAATACGTACAACAAGGTGCAACAAACCCAAACCTAAACTGATATATATATATAAATATGGAGAACAACGTAGTCAGGCGGGCCGGGTCGATAGCTAACGGGCAGGAAAGGTACAAGGAGTAGGCAGAAGATTGGTCAGGAGTAGCCGAGGTTGGTGCAGGCAGAGTTCAAACAGAGTCAGGATCAGGCAGGAAGCAGACAGGATGCAGGCACAGGGGCTCATGGGGACAAAAACACCAAGGCACTGACTGCAGGCCTGGCCATTCCTTAAATACACCTCCTGCAACGAGCCTCAGGTGATGACTCATTGCAGGAGTGAGCTTCTGCCTGCTGAGAGCACCCGCTGGCCAGCCCTGGTACTGCAGCCCACACGGCAGGTGAGTCCCACCACCAGTGGTGAATCCATTCCTGACAGCTTGGGGCATATTTGGCTCCCATAGCCACTCCCTTCCATTGTTTATAGAAAGTTTTATTATCATTTTTACATATATTTGTAAATGCATTCCAAAAATGTAGATTTGTATTTTTAAAAACATACAGTATATTTGAAATGTATTTTTAAAAATATTTTTGAAATATTTTGCAATAAAAATGCATTTCAACATGCAATATATATATATATATACACATATGTAATTATATTTTATCATTTTTATTTGCATTTCAACATGCAGTGTATATAGATATATATATACACACACACACATATATATATATATTTATATATCTATTGAAATATATTGAATACAGCCAAAATTGTAGCATTTCAAATATATTTTTCTTCCATATGGGAAGGATTTCACGGACCTGCTGATCGGTTGTGTCCAATCACAGCCCACAACCCTGTGTTGACATTCAACACAGAGCTCTGTACACAGGAAGCGATCTGTTAGTTTCTCATCCCTGCAAAGCAGGGAAGAGAAACGTAGAGATCTATGAGTAAAAGCAGCACACTCTACACACGTTCCACCTAGTTAGGCGCACATTTAACCCCTCGATCGCCCTAGATGTTAACCCCTTCCCAGCCAGTGTCATTAGTACAGTGACAGTGGTCACCGATCACTGTATTAATGTCATTGGTGATGTCAGTGTCAGTCAGTACCGGTTAGTGGTAGATTGCCCGCCGCACTCCTCCTGCAGCCCCATTAAAAATTGCTGATCATTGCCGTTAATTGTATTAAAAAAGAAAAAAATTCCAGTATATATCCCATAGTTTGTAGGCGCTATAACCGATTTACACATTTTTGGGGGTTTTTTTTGTAGCAGAATACATTTTGCCCAAAATTTATGAAGAAATTTGATTTTTTATTTCTATTTTCCTATTGGATATGTTTTATAGAAAGTAGACAATATTGTGGGGTTTTTTTCCCCAAAATTTTTGGTCTTTTTTTTCGGTTTATATTGCAAAAAAAAATTGTGGTGATCAAATACCACCAAAAGAAAGCTATTTTTGTGTGAAAAAAATGATATAAAATTTGTTTATCGCACCAAAAATAAAAATGCAGAGGTGATCAAAAGCTATATTTGTGTGAAAGAAATTCTATACATTTCGTTTGGGTACAGCGTTGCATGGCCACGCAATTACCAGTTAAAAGTGGCGCAGTGCTGAATAGCAAAAAAAAAAATAGCCTGGTCATGAAGGGGGTAAAACCTTGTGGAGGGATTGAGGAAACTAGATGCAGAGAGGCACGGGTCCATACTGAGAAGGATTTGTGGCGTCAATAATCACCACGAATAAATCGCAGCCAGCAGATTGGATGAACGTTCTGCTTGCTGGACTGAAATCGTTCTTCCAAAAACACCCGTTTTCTTTTTCCTACAACCTGCAACAGGAAAATGAAATACGGAATCTGATTGGCTGCTTTGGGAACACCTCCAGTTTTCTTGGCTGCAGCTGTGATGGGGACACAGAACGCTTGTCCGGGATTTGTGTGGTCGGAATTGGATGGATATTTCCAGGATGACATCACTTCCTCACATGTGACAGGTCTGTGCGGTGTCACCTTCTCATGATTGTAGGCGGGGCTGCCAGCGGTTGACAGATCTGAAGTTGGTACATGGAGCCGGTATAGGTTTGCATCATGTGTGCTGTGTGTGTCATCTATGTGTGACCAATCAGAGCATCGCGTGGTAGAATGAATGGACAACAAATGGATTGTGTGTGACCATCGCACAGAGCTCATAGCAGAGAGCCCATAGCACAGAGCTCATAGCAGAGATCTCATAGCAGAGAGCCCATAGCAGAGAGCTCATAGCACAGAGCTCATAGCAGAGATCTCATAGCAGAGATCTCATAGCAGAGAGCCCATAGCAGAGAGCTCATAGCACAGAGCCCATAGCACAGAGCTCATAGCAGAGATCTCATAGCAGAGAGCCCATAGCAGAGATCTCATAGCAGAGACCTCATAGCAGAGCCCATAGCAGAGACCTCATAGCAGAGAGCCTATAGCACAGAGCTCATAGCAGAGAGCCCATAGCACAGAGCTCATAGCAGAGAGCCCATAGCACAGAGCTCATAGCAGAGATCTCATAGCAGAGAGCCCATAGCAGAGAGCTCATAGCACAGAGCCCATAGCACAGAGCTCATAGCAGAGATCTCATAGCAGAGAGCCCATAGCAGAGATCTCATAGCAGAGATCTCATAGCAGAGACCTCATAGCAGAGCCCATAGCAGAGACCTCATAGCAGAGAGCCTATAGCACAGAGCTCATAGCAGAGAGCCCATAGCACAGAGCCCATAGCACAGAGCTCATAGCACAGAGCTCATAGCACATAGCCCATAGCACAGAGCCCATAGCACAGAGCCCATAGCAGAGACCTCATAGCAGAGAGCCCATAGCAGAGACCTCATAGCAGAGAGCTCATAGCAGAGAGCTCGTAGCAGAGAGCCCATAGCACAGAGCCCATAGCAGAGAGCCCATAGCAGAGACCTCATAGCAGAGAGCTCATAGCAGAGACCTCATAGCAGAGCCCATAGCACAGAGCCCATAGCAGAGAGCCCATAGCAGAGACCTCATAGCAGAGAGCTCATAGAAGAGACCTCATAGCACAGAGCCCATAGCAGAGAGCTCATGGCACAGAGCCCATAGCAGAGAGCTCATAGCACAGAGCCCATAGCAGAGCCCATAGCAGAGAGAGCCCATAGCTGAAAGTCCATAGCAGAGAGCTCATTGCAAACAATTCACTGTACCCCAAACACTTAACAAAACACTGTGCCCCAGAACACTGCACCATCCACTGTACCCCAAACATGGCACCATCCACTGTACCCCAAACACTGCACCATCCACTGTACCCCAAACACGGCACCATCCACTGTACCCCTAACACTGCACCATCCACTGTACCCCAAACACGGCACCATCCACTGTACCCCTAACACTGCACCATCCACTGTACCCCAAACACTGCACCATCCACTGTACCCCAAACACGGCACCATCCACTGTACCCCAAACACGGCACCATCCACTGTACCCCAAAACACTGCACCATCCACTGTGCCCCAGAACGCTGCACCATC